>NC_062528.1:2360268-2412768 GCF_022655615.1 Tachysurus fulvidraco | reverse complement strand
GTGAAAAAGCATCAAAATAATGCTATCTTTACTAAAAAAAAAAAAAGAAAAGTGGGCGGGGAATCGAGCCCTTCTGTCCAATCAGAACCGAGCACAAGCCAGTCACCCAAACCAACACACGCCGCGCTCATTTTATACAAACCACAACTGCTTTATTCAGCTTGTACAAAAATAACTGTTAAGTCACAACTACACAAACAGGAATATGTAAACTTTAACACATAACACGCTCCTGTTTAAGAGTTTAAAATAAATGCTGCTGGTGATCTCTTGTTCTGCTGTAGTGCTGGTTATAAAATCTAGGCGTGTCCCTGAGATTGTCGATTGTTTTTGTGTACCGCTTCACATCATAAACGCATTAATGGACATTATAGTACCTTAATATTTCATTAAGTCTGTGCTGTAGGTTTTAAGAATAACTTTGTCATACAACATGGTCTTCGGTTCGGTTCCCAGTTCAGGGTTTGGAGCTAGCAAGTCCAACTGTGATTAGCCTCAGTTTGTCTGAGGTTCTGTTCCAAATTACACACATCCACCCTTTCCCTGTTGTGAGGGAAGTCATTCGATCCGATGCGTGTTCTCTCTCTCTCTCCGTGTCTCTCTCTCCCTCCCTCCCTCCCTCCCCCTCCCTCTCTCTCCCTCCCTCCCTCCCTCCCCTCTCCCTGCCTCCTCCCTCCTCTCTCTCCTCCTCCCTCCCTCCTCTCCCCCCTCCTTCCTCTACCCTCTCCTCTCTCTCTCCCCCTCCCTCCCTGTCTCTCTCTCTCACTCCCTCTCTGTCTCTCTCTCTCACTCCCTCTCTGTCTCTCTCTCTCACTCCCTCTCCGTCTCTCTGTCTCCGTCTCTCTCTGTGTCCCTCTCTCACGCCCTCTCTGTCTCTCTCTTTCTATTTCTCTCTCTCTCTCACACACACACACAATGTTCTGTGTTTCAAGGACCTCATTAGTGTCACTATTTGTTGCTTTTAAAAATCCTATATAACATTAACAGTCAAATAAATGTCTACTGAACCCCCCCCCCCCTTCAGTAATGGTGCACTCTGATCTGATTGTTTTCATCCAAGCTGAGTTGGACCAAACCATTTGAAGATGGGGGAACCTGGTAGCGTGTTAACAGAGGTCTGGGCGATAATTAAGGAGAACAGACTGAATGTTTCTGCATGTTAGGCATGTGCTGATGTGTGGATATGCAATAATGTTCCAGACATATTAAGTGATTTCAAATATTAGGCATTAAGTAGTTACTTAAGCACTATATTGTGCGAACACTGTAAATAGTGAGATATGCTATGAAAACATAACAATTGGATTCTTAGTATTTATACAAACTAATGTAATGAGTTGTGTGTGTGTGTGTGTGAGAGAGAGATTGTAAAAGGATACACATTCATGTCTTTCCGTCGTGTCTCCAGCCATCTTTTGTTGCCCTCAATTAGTCCCTGCAGTCTCAGTCTGTCCAACTCTGACGATTTAGACTGCATCATGGAAGAGAGACTGCGCGCACACACACGCACACACACACGCCATTTACCTCATTTAAATCATATCAAGATGACCATAATACACTGTCACCATGCTTGTGTGTGTCTGCGCGAGTGTGTGCACCTTGTTGGCATGTATCCAGAATGCGCCGTGTGAGCTCTTGTGGAAAAGGTGGTGTCCATGGAAACCCCTACAATTGAGAATGATGGCTGTTGCATTTGTTCCTCATTAAGACGTTATGACGATATGAACATACATACCGTATCTACGTATACATGTATTTTTACATGCTACCTGGGAGGAGATTTCTCCAGCTGGAGTTGAGCAGCAGATCGGAGCCATGCAGTGCCGTGACTCCGTTCATGCTGCTGTGTGTGAAGCCGTTCTGCTTGGCTCCGGAGGACGAGGCGGTGTTCGGAGGCCACGCCCAGGACGAAGAAGGAGGAAACGAGGAGGTTCGAGGTAAGGATGTGGATGTGGATGAGGAGGCCTTCGGGGTCAGAGATCCCAGTGCTCCTAACACCATGTTCAGCTGGCTGGAGATCTGCTGCAGCGAGTCAGCTAAACGCTGCACCTTCCCTGGAACTGAGAGAGAAACGCAGAGAAACAGAGGGAGCCGTCGTCGATGAGTCGAGCTTGGACGTGTATCAAAATAAGCGTGGGTTAAAAAAACGGCTAGGCTTTCTATGTTCACCTGCTCCGACTTGACTGTACACACTGCTCGCTTCTGAATCTGTAACATCAAACGTGACTCTTCGCTCTGCCTCCATCCTCTCCGCATCATCACAGGACAGCTGAGACACACACAGGGCAACACGGAGTACAAGTATCATGTTGAGTGCGTACGTTCTGCTATCTTATCCATCTTATGTTATACGTTATGCTTCATGTTATTTTATGCTATGCATTCCAGAAAGTGCAGACTGACTGGATACATTGGCACTGCAGAACAGTGTGTGTGTGTGTGTGTGTGTGTGCGCGCGCATGTACCTCCTCGACCAGCGAGTTCTCCAGTTGGCTCAGCCTCTCCTCTTTCTTTCTCAGTAGCTTGTGACCCTTCTGCACAGTCTGTTTCAGCTCTTCCAAGCGACTCGCCTCCTAAATAAGAAAAATAAAGAACTAAAAATACACATCTTCATAGCCAAACCCTGTTTCTTATCAAACAGCCATTCAGTAATCTTAAAGGTTATGACTACATCAACACACCTGCTGGATGGTTTCGGGGAGTAAATGGGCCACGCCCCCTGGGGCAGGGTCCTGAAGGGTGGTCCGGGCTGCCTTGAGCATCGTCTGTCTGTCTCTCAGATTGCCGTTATGGCGGTCTAAAAACTGCCTTGCTCTCTGCAGAGATACATTCTCACTTGAAATGAAGTCACGCAGCCTGGAGAGAGAGAGAGAGAGAGAGAGAGAGAGAGAGAGAGAGAGAGAGAGAGAGAGAGAGAGATTTAGATGCATGGCTGCATGAATACAGATGAATGGATGGTTGTAAGGATGAGCACAGGCGGCATACTCCTCAATGTTGCTGTGAGCGCCATGAGATGGAGAAGGTTCCAGATCCTCCACTCGCAGGGACTCCTCACTCTCTCTGTTCCTTCGCTCGTCCTCTTGCTCTTTTTTCTCCTCTTCCTTACAGTCTGCACTCTCTCTCTGCTCCAACTCACTGACAGACATCAAACACACACACATTTAATCAAAGATTATTTTAATAACCCCACCCCATGCTGATGTGATGGGTGTGTGTGTGTGTGTGTGTGTGTGTGTGTGTGTGTGTGTGTTTTACCGGACTCTTTGTGTGAGTTGATCACATTTTTCCTGCAGCAGGGTCACTTTGATCTGCAGTCTCTCCCTTTCATCTTTCATGCTTCTATTTTCCTCCCACTCTCTCTTCCGCTCTCTCTCCATCTCCTCCCTCTCTCTCATTCTCTCTTCCTTCTCTCGGTCACTCGCCTGTCGCGCTCGCTCCAGATCGGCAAGAAGACGCTCTCTCTCTTCCAGGAGATGTGGAAGAGTCTAGAAGGGTAAGAACACACTGTAAAAGTGGAACATGAAGTGATGTACAGGACAGAGTGCAGTGATGATGGGGAAGCAGGATGTGGAATGTGGTAACTGGTGCAAAATGTAATAAAGAAAAGGGAAAGGAAAAGGGAAAGGAAAAGGGAAAGGAATGTAAATAACAGGATGAAAGGGAAAGGATTCAATAGGAAGATAAACACCACCTCTAAGCCTCTCTCGTCCTTGTCCAGCTGTTTCCGCCTCTTTTCTAAATCTGCTGCCTGAACAGAAACAGAATATAAGACCGATCTCTCACTCACACACACACACGCACTCACACAAGCACACGCACGCGCGCTCTCTCGCGCATGCTCGCACACGCGCGCTCTCTCGCACACGCTCGCGCGCTCTCGCACACGCGCGCTCTCTCGCGCACGCTCGCACACGCGCGCTCTCTCGCACACACCTCACGCACTCTCACCTCACACGCGCACACACTCTCACCTCACGCACTCTCACCTCACACGCGCACACACTCTCACCTCACACCTCACCCTCTCACCCTCACACCGCCACACCCTCTCTCCCCTCACCAGTCTCCACACACTTTCTCACCTCAACTCACGTCTCCCCTCTCACCTCCCCCGCCTTCTCCCCCACCGCATCACCCCTCTCCCACCCCCCTCACACGCCCCCCCCTCTCACCTCACACCCCAACCCCACTCTCCACCCTCCCCTCTACTCTCACCTCCCCCACTGCGCCACCTCCCCTCCCCCGCCACACACTCTCCCCTCCCCCGCCCCACCACTCTCACCTCATCACGCCTACCCCCCTCTCACCTCACACGCGCACACACTCTCACCTCACACGCGCACACACTCTCACCTCACGCACTCTCACCTCACACGCGCACACACTCTCACCTCACGCACTCACACCACACACGCGCACACACTCTCACCTCACCACCTCCCTCCCACCACTCTCCACCTCACACGCGCACACACTCTCACCTCACACCGCGCACCACTCTCCCCACCTCACCACTCTCACCCCCACCGCACTCCCCTCAACGTCCCCCCTCTCACCTCACACGCGCACACACTCTCACCTCACGCACTCTCACCTCACACGCGCACACACTCTCACCTCACACGCGCACACACTCTCACCTCACACGCGCACACACTCTCACCTCACACGCGCACACACTCACACACGCACTCTCACACACGCACGCACACGCACTCTCACCTCACACGCACTCTCACCTCACACGCACTCTCACCTCACACGCACTCTCACCTCACACGCACTCTCACCTCACACGCACTCTCACCTCACACGCACTCTCACCTCACACGCACTCTCACCTCACACGCACTCTCACCTCACACGCACTCTCACCTCACACGCACTCTCACACGCACACGCACTCGCACACGCACACGCACTCGCACACGCACTCTCACACGCACACGCACACGCACTCTCACACGCACACTCACACGCACACACACACGCACACACGCGCACACACACGCACGCACACACACACTCTCTCTCACACACACTCACACACACACACTCACACACACACACACACACACACACACACACACACACACACACACTACCTGAGCCAGGAGTCTTGAATCTTGAATTTTGAGTTCTTTGGTCTTCAGCTCAAGTTTTTCAATCAACCCCTGCACTTCGGCTTCCTACACACACACACACACACACACACACACACACACACACACACACACACACACACAAATTTGTTAAAAAAGAAGGAAGTAACATTAGCAAAAAATGAAAAAGATCTTGTTTAAATGGTATGAAAACACAGTGTGTGTGTTTACCTTCTGAGTGTGTGTTCTGCGCACATCATAGAGCTGTGTGTCCAGCTGCAATCGGAGCTGCTCCACTTGAGCCGTGTGTGAGGTGAGAAGTTGTGCTCTCTCCTCTTGTAGTGCTCTCGTCACACGCTCCCGCTCCTTACTCTCCTACACACACGTTTTACACAAGTTTCTCTTTAATGCACATATAAAGGAAAGGGATCCAGTAAACTAGTGAATTATGGGGACACTGTGGACCCTCTCTTTACACAATAAATACAAAACACAGGCACACACACACACACACACACACACCTCATCCAAGTGCATTTCGCTGATGGTCTGCAGCTGGTTTCGATGCTCCTCTTTAAGCTGATCCAGCTTCCTGCTATGCTCCCGCTGCACTTCCTCCCTTACTTCCTGCAGCACCTCAGACAGCTACACACACATATACACACACACACACACACACACACACACACACACCATCAACAACATCAAAACACTCAGCACAATGAGGGGAACTGCCCACGGGTATTCTGGTCACTCACGTGACGTCACGTGTAGCCGCCCCCAAACCAGCAAATCAAAAATTTGCACACATGGACTGTGACATATCAAAACACTGAGCACAATGAGGGGAACTGCCCCACGGGTATTCTGGTCACGTCACGTGAGGTCACGTGTAGCCCCGCCCCCAAAACAAGCGAAATCAAAATTTGCACAACATGGACATGTGACATATCAAAACACTCAGCACAATGAGGGAAACTCCCCACGGTTGTCTGTGGTCACGTCACATGCTCATGTCGCTCACCATCAAAAGTATTGGCACCCTAGCGGTCCAGTAGCTTCACAATCTTACTGTCCACTCGCCTCCAAATGTCCCGGCCTTTGCGATTACGTGCACGTCAAAGCCAACATCAAGTTTGTCGCGACGAACGTTACAATCTAGTTATTATTCTTCTCAGACAACACATTTATTTAGAAACAGGCGGCTAGGCGTCGAGCCACACATGCACCAATCCTGATAGGTCGTAGACCTGTCTGAAGTTTGTTGCTTCTATATGTTCTAAGCTAGCATCGGACTTCTGGCATGTCCGTGGTCGGAGCATCAAATGGCTTCTGCCTTTTTTCCCATAGGCGCTCTATACTATAAACTTCTGAGGTTTGTAATCTGCAGTTTTGCCTAGAGCGATTTACCCGAACTCGGCAGGTTCTTAGGACCATTACTCCGGACCAAATTTTTATTTCAGAGTTCCGATGGAATTTCTCGGTTTTCCCGTAGTCGACGATCGAACATCCCATAGACTTGAATAGTGGGTATTATGGTCACGCACGTGACGCACGTGAGGTCACGTGTAGCCACGCCCCCAAAACAAGCGAAATCAAAAATTTGGATAAAATGGACACGTGACATATCAAAACACTCAGCACATTGAGGGGAACTGCCCCACGGGTATTCTGGTCACGTGACGTCACGTGATGTCACATGTAGCCCCGCCCCCAAAACAAGCAAAATTTAAAATTTGCACAACATGGACATGTGACATATCAAAACACTCAGCACAACGATGGAAACTGCCCCACGGGTATTCTGGTCACGTCACGTGACGTCACGTGTAGCCCCGCCCCAAAACATGCGAAATCAATAATTTGCACAACATGGACATGTGACATATCAAAACACTCAGCACATTGAGGGGAACTGCCCCACGGGTATTCTGGTCACGTCACCTAACGTCTCGTGTAGCCCCCGCCCCCAAAACAAGCAAAATCAAAAATTTGCACAACATGGACATGTGACATATCAAAACATTCAGCACATTGAGGGGAACTTCCCCACGGGTATTCTGGTCACATCATGTGTCAGGTGAAAATTAAAAATTTGCACAACATGGATATGTGACATATCAAAACACTCAGCACAATGAGGGGAACTGCCCCACGGGTATTCTGGTCACGTCACATGACGTCACGTGCAGCCCTGCCCCCAAATCAAGCGAAATAGAAAATTTGCACAACATGGACATGTGACATATCAAAACATGAGGGGACACAATGAGGGGAAATACCTCACGGGTATTCGGATTACGTCACATGCTCATGTCCGCTCACCTCCAAAAGTATCGGCACCCTAGCGGTCCAGTAGCTTTCACAATCTTTTTCTCCACTCGCCTCCAAAATGCACCGGCCTTTGCGAATTCTTGCACCGTCAAAGACAACATCAAAGTTTGTCCCGACGAACTTTACAAATCTAGTTATTATTATTCTTAGACAAAAATTTATTTAAAAAAATGCGGCCTAGGGCGTTCGAGCCACATGCACCAAATTCGGATATGTCGTAGACCCTGGTCTGAAGTTTGTTGCTTCTATTTTTCTAAGCGATCGGAATTCCGGCATTCCCGGTACGGAAGCTGAAAGTGGCCTTTTTCCCCATCGACTCCCATTATAAACTTTTGAGGTTTATAACTCGGCAAGTTTTCGAGCGATTTACATCGAACTCGGACAGGTTCTTTAGGACCTTACTCCGGACAAAGTTTTTATTTCGGAGTTCCGACGGAATTTTCAGTTTTCCTGTAGTCGATGATCGAACATCCCATAGACTTGAATAGGGAATTCCGAAAAGTCCACTAAGCTCTCACACACACAATACATCCAACATTAAGAATTGCATGTACTGTTCTATGCATTATAATAAGTAGAATCCCATAATGACTGCAGTATTGACATGAAATGTCCAAACCCTCAGTAGCCACTTTTTGCCAAAAGTATTGGCACCCCACCGTGTATTCTGGTAACGTCACTCGACACCACATGACGTCACGTGTAGCCCCGCCCCCAAAACAAGTGAAATTAAAAATTTGCACAACATGGACATGTGACATATCAAAACACTCAGCACAATGAGGGGAACTGCCCCATGGGTATTCTGGTCACGTCACGTGACGTCACGTGTAGCCCAGCCCCCAAAACAAGCGAAATCAAAAATTTGCACAACATGGACATGTGACATATCAAAACACTCCGCACAATGAGGGATACTGCCCCACGGGTATTCTGGTCACGTCACGTGACGTCACATGTAGTCCCGCCCCAAAACAAGCGAAATCAAAAATTTGCACAACATGGACATGTGACATATCAAAACACTCCGCACAATGAGGGATACTGCCCCACGGGTATTCTGGTCACGTCATGTGACGTCAGGTGTAGTCCCGCCCCAAAACAAGCGAAATCAAAAGTTTGCACAACATGGACATGTGACATATCAAAACACTCAGCACAATGAAGGATACTGCCCCACGGGTATTCTGGTCACGTCACGTGATGTCAGGTGTAGTCCCGCCCCAAAACAAGCGAAATCAAAAGTTTGCACAACATGGACATGTGACATATCAAAACACTCAGCACAATGAGGGGAACTGCTCCACGGGTATTCTGGTCACATCACGTTATGTCACGTGAGGTCACATGAGGTCACATGAAAATGTAAAATTTGCACAACATGGACATGTGACATATGAAAACACTCAGAACAATGAGGGAAACTGCCCCACTGGTATTCTGGTCACGTCACGTGACGTCACGTGTAGCCCCGCCCCAAAACAAGCAAAATAAAAAAATTGCACAACATGGACATGTGACATATCAAAACATTCAGCACATTGAGGGGAACCTCCCCACGGGTATTCTGGTCACATCACGTGTCACGTGAAAATTAAAAATTTGCACAACATGGACATGTGACATATCAAAACACTCAGCACAATGAGGGGAACTGCCCCACGGGTATTCTGGTCACGTCATGTTACGTCACGTGAGGTCACGTGAAAATGTAAAATTTGCACAACATGGACTTCTGACATATCAAAACACTCAGCACAATGAGGGGACTGAACCCCACAGTCCCCCTCCCCCCCCAACATCTCACCCTGGGTGTCCACCCCCACCCCCCATCTTGGGTCAAGTCACGTGACGGCGCCGTAGTGAGGCCCGGCCCTCAGGAATAATAAGGCAGAAAATCAAAGAATAATTTTGGCACTACATGCGACAAGTGATGACATGGAATGCCTGAACTGAGACAAACAGTGCACCTCACAGTTTCATTAAAGGAAAGGCACCAGAAAGCACGCAGGACCCCCAGAAAACCGGACATATTCGATTCGGTCACCCGGTGTCACGTGACCATGCACCAGCTGAACGCCACACGCCCCCAACCCCAAAATAAGCGAACCAACACAACCTCACAAATTTGCACAACACAAACCACATGGCAAACATGCGTGACATATCAAAACCTCGCAACACAATCGAACGGAGCGAAACCTACAACCCACGGACAACGATCCCACTCAGTCACACCCCAGTCACCGCGCGAGCACGTAACACACGTGGTAATGCGTAAGAATGCGTAACTAGCTGAACCACGTCACTACCACACCAAAACCATCCTGAAAGCCCGCTTTCCCCAATGGCGCACGACCTCGCCTGGAGTGGCACACGCCATGGCCGCTAGTGTCACTGAGACTCGCATTGCTGGCCGCACCCTGCGGGGCGAGGCAGCTCACGCTCATACGAGGTATTGTAGGACGTGTGTCATCGTGACGTCTACGTGATAGACAGTTTTTAGGACAGAGGGAACAAAAAAGGGTGGCGTGGAAAGAGTGAAAGCCGTTACGATGGGTAGACCCCCGCACCACGCACCAGACGGATGGACTGACATCCGTTTAGATATAAATGTATGAAGGAGAGATAAACGGAGAGATGGGGTACTCGATGGGAGGATTAGTGAGCTGGAGAGATTAATGGAGAGATTAATGGTCATCTCATCGCATGAACAGGTGGATGGATGAGCCCTTAGGACAGCACTCAAGCTTACAGGCATCTAAAAAGCGTGCGTGCTTGAGCCGAGGGGTCAAAGGTCACACTGCGTACCTCACTGGGAAGTCGATCACAGCGAGATAGCCGTTTTTTTCCCAGCATGCCTGTCTGCTGGAGCAGCGTGTCAGCGTTTTCTCTTGTGCTCTCTAATCGTTCGATCTCTTCATCCTCGCTCTCAGACATCTTTGTTGCCTTCGAATCGTTGTAGTTCCCCTCGTCTTCCTCAGTGTGCTTCAAACTCGTTTTCTCCTCTCCCTCGCTTCTACCTGCATCTGCTTCATCTCTCTTTCCTTCTGAACTACTTCTGCGTCTCTCCACTATCGCTTTCTCCTGTCCGACTCTATTACTGAGCTCCATTTCCTCCTGCTCTTCTACGATCTCATTCCGTATGACACAGTTGTTTTCTCCTTCTTCCCTCGTTTGCTCTTCATCCCTCTCACTCTGCTCCTCTTCCTCTCCGGAATACACCTGATCTATGTATCTCTCCATTATCTCATCGCTGTTTGGTGTTTCGCTCTCCTCCAACTCATCCCTTGCTTTCGGCATCTCCACGTCACTCTTTGTCTCTCTGTCCAACTGTTTGATCATTTCCTCATCCCTCTCACTTTGCCTTTCCAGCTCTACCTCGTCTTCTTCACTCCCTGTTCGTTCTTCAGTCTCCGCCTCTAATGGGATTAATTCGTCTTCGACAAAACTCTCACCCTGCCGACTTGGAGGGAAAACGTCAGCGCTGCTGCAATCTCTGCTGCCCCCTAGCTGCTTGGGGGAGAGACGACGCCCTCGTAGTGAGTCCTTTATAGTGGTGGATGGGGAGGAGTAATAAGAGACGGGGATACGGAGGAAAGATAGAAAGGTTGAGAACATTATAAGACGGGTGAAGACACATGCAAGACACACTCACACGTTTCCGAGGATGCAGAAGCCATGGAGGAGAGAATGACAAAATTATTAGCAAACGGGACATTGTGTGTGTGTGTGTGTGTGTGTGTGTGTGTGTATGAGAGAGAGAGAGTGAGTGAGAGAGAGAGAGAGTGAGTGAGTGAGAAAGACTGCTTCTTAACAAAAAAGATGACACGATTAATTGGACTGCTTCAAATAACACACACAGCCACACACACACACACACACACACACACACACACACACACACACACACACTCCTAACGTCATGGTGTCCAGACCAGAAGCATCCTTGAGTCAAGAGGAGAAGGGGCTTCAAGTAAATTTTAAACGTCTTCTCTGCTTCTCACTCTTTCTGTTTATCTGTTTCACTCTTGTTTCTAGATCATATCGATTTAATAAACGGGAGCTTTATAAAATAAAAAACTGAAGCTACCTGAGATGGAGATGGAGGGTTGCCACTGATTTCTCCTGACAGTGCAAGATCTTGAAGCTCTGGTTCGGTTTTCTCCTCAGCCGGAGCTGTTCTGCTCACCTCACTGTCCTACACACACACACACACACACACACACACAAATTAACACAAACATGCCACACCAGATTTGTACATTTGTTACAATTCTTTTTTAGATCTACTAAGTTAGATGTTACATCATACTGCATGGTATAATTCTTGTGTGGAATTAACGTTTATTTATTTTTTTAAGTTACCTCGTACTGCAGTCCTGCTCCCAGAGCATCCAAGTCGAAGTGGAGATTCTGTAGTAGGCGCGAGGTACCACGCGAACTCTACACACACACACATAGCAAACGTATACACACACGACTGTTAACGATACCAAAAAAAGAAATCTAGTTGGTATTAAGAAATCAAGGACATCGCTGATCTCGATTTTATTGTAGTGCGTCTGACATTCGAGGAGTGATGAAGGCACCAACCGGAGGAATGGAGATCTTTTCCCGCACTTCCTCCTCGTCATCGGAATAACGTGTGGGCGGGGCCAGAGATGGACGCTCCTCTTGACGTCCCCTATGCAACCCGGAGCTCATCCCGGAGCCCTATGAAATGTGCACATAGTCTCAGGGGTTGCATGTTGGAGGCAAATTAGTTTGATGAACATTATCAAAATAAAAGCTACAGATTCCTGGGTTTTTTAACTTATTTTGCATTTTTTGTATTCTTCTAATGCGTTAATGTGATTTTAGGTGCTTTAATGTGTGTCCTTTTAGCCCTAATACATTGTTGATTACCCCTAGTGGAGTTTTCAGTTGTGGGCCGGAGGAGCTGCCCAAGGAACCACGGAGTGCTGGAACCGCAGTGTCACACACACTTCTGAGAGGAGCAAGAGGACCCAGAGGCTTAGTGTGTGAGAGTGAGAGAGAGAGAGAGAGAGAGAGAGAGAGAGAGAGAGAGAGAGAGAGAGAGAGAGAGAGAGAGAGAGAGAGAGAGAAAGAGAGAGAGTTCAATCACATTTCATTCTTAAAGGCTTTTTACATTCTTTCAGCTATGATGTATGTTTCAGTTAAGATATTTGCTAGATTTTTTAATGGTAGGCCTACTACAGTAGCTTTCCATGCATCCTCCTCTCACCCTCCTCATCTCCTCCCCTGTGAAGAAGGGATCACCTTAGATGACAGGTGATCATGTGGATAAAATCAGACTAAAGGATCACAGCTGGAGGAGCCAGTCACTTTCATCTTCCTCTCTGCTGCCACTATAAGGACTTATTTCTCCTTTCCACCTGACTATCTCTTTACCTCTGGTTCTGGCTACGCCTGGGACTGCGCACGCTTCTCTTTCTAGTGACGGACAGCAGGCTAAGCCAATGACAGGTTAGCTGATAAACAGCAGGCCTGCTTTAAGCACTGAGAACTTTGGTGGGTGTGTGTGTAAAGACAGGGGTGGAGTCAAAAACTAACAGAGGTTTGTGACTGACTGGATGGGGATAAGAACGAGTGCTACATAAAGTTTTTCCAATCTTAGAACTACCTAAACATTAAACAAGGCACACACAGAGACACAGTGCACAAACTCACTCCGGGTGCTTTCGGACCATCTGGTTCGCTCTTTTTTTTCTCCTTTTTCTTCTCCTTCTTCTCTTTCTTCTTCTTCTTTTCCTTGTCAGTCCTGACATGAGCAGAGCCTGAACTGCGCTCCCTCTCCTGAGTCACAAGGCGGCGGTACTGCTCGTCACATGGATGGTCCCACGTGGACTGACCAGTGGTGAAGTTGAAGTAGTAAACATCTCCGGTCACATCCTGACTGTGAAAAAAAAACCCACACACTTTATTCTTTCTTTCTTTTAACCATAACAGGATTCTTTTATGTTTGTGTGTAGAACTTTTCCAACCAGGGCTTCCATTCTGCAGGTAGAGGGGCAACAATGCCCTCTCGAGCCAACCACAGGAGCTCTGGCTCCCGCTCAGGGTCGATTCCGATCTCTCGGGCATATTCATGTATTTCTGATGAGGGAGAAGCAAGAATAGTGAGGAGATCAATGAACAAGAATCATGCACAATAATCTAGATCTCTAGCTTCAATCAGCTGTACGCAAGTCCTGTTGTTTTATTTCGACAACACTGTAGTAGTCCCTTATTTTAGAGGCCATATCAGAGCATGCATACAACAAATGCCAATATTAATGTTATTTCACATTTCGAATTTAACTACATGACTAAAAAATAAAGACAGCTGATCGGTCTTTAGGCTATTTTATAAAACTGTTGTGATATAAATGACATTACTGGGCCAAACAATGTTTTTAGATATGAGTGTGTGATTTGCTCAGCCGTGTAGGATGGTGTAAAACTACAGGACTTTAATTATGTCCCTGTCAGGCCTTGTTACCTTGTTCAGACGGAATGTAGTTCTCATCATAATCCTCTTCCAGGATCAGCTGGTCTCCTATTTTCAGGGCAGATGCACTCATGCTGACTTCTAAATGTATTTGAACATAATAACAAATAAGCGGTTATGCAATTACCTTCTGTCCTGTCAAAAAAATTATTCATACATTATACTTTGCATTTTTGTATTAACAAAAACAATCAAATATACAGACGGATCATAATGATCCCGTCACACACACATGTCTAAACTAGAATCGACTCCGAATCCCTATTCTGTGCCGAACAACTCATATTCGACACAGATGATTCATTAGATTATTTTAAACATCTGGACACCATGTTTGTCATTGTAATTGTTGGAGATATTGAAAAAACTATTGAACACGCATATATTAACAACAAAAAAGACGCATTTAATGATATCTTTCTTTCTTAGTTAAAAACGCTTAAAAGAAAAAAACCGTTAGGGAGTCGACTCGTTCACGAACAACAGATCAGTAATTAAAAGACCCACTGTTGAGGTTAGTGTGAGTGATTTTTGTTAACACACTCAACTTAATAGTTAGATGTTTTTCATCGAAACGCAATACGGTTAATCAATTTAACACTCGGAAGGCTTTTTAGCTTAAATTAGAAAGCTTGCAGTAGGAAAAGTACAAAAGGAGCAACAAGTGAACGTAAAACGTAGCAAATCGTTATAAATGCGTTATGTTTATAAATATATAATCCTCTGTGCTTTTTTTATCGAACGGCTAGTTAGATAATCAGCTAGCTAGCTAGCTTGTTAGCATCTGCAAGACAACCGTAACAACGTTTGTCAGTTAGCTGCCATGACAAATATTTACAAACATTATAAACCGCTAATTAGCTACTTTAGCGCTCAGGAACCTGAGCAAATGTAAACATAATGTTTACACTGGTGTAAATAATCGCGTTTACAGGAAAAAAAAGCCTGACGTTTCGCCACAAACCTTTTTGTCCAACCGTCAAAATGCCACAAATGTGCTTTAGTTCGTCTCACTTAGACTATCAGACATCCCATACACATGATGTGTAAATAAAAACAATAAAAAACAAAAAGCTGTTATCATCACATGATCTTTTCTGCTAAGCTAATTAGCTCTCATGTCAACAACACCCGGTAGCGTCGGAATATGGAAACCGTGGCAACCGAAGTCACCGCCTGAGCAGAAGTGCGCATGCGTGGAAATGTTGCGCACGCGCATTTCTGATCAGGCAGCGACTTCTACGCGCCAAATCTGACAGAAGCCTGACGCTAATAGCTAATAGCATAGAATAGCATACAAGCTAACACAGTTAATCTGCTTTTGTGCAGATTTTTATTAACTTATTGAATGATTATATATATCTAAAAAAGAGGAATAAACACCGATTTTTATCTAATTTTAACCTATAAAGGTGTCACAAAAGGAGTTTATTGTGTGGTTTTTAGGAGTTTATCTATTTTGTTTTATTTTTTTTTTTAATAATCAGAGCCAATATGTGTTAACTATCAAATAAATGAAATAAATACCAATGTTTAAAAAACCAAAACACGGTAATATTCAAAGTTAGTGTGTTTATTTGTTCAGCAGATGTTCATTGTGGTCCCAAAATAACACAAAGGACTGGAAAGCAAGTGAAACAGCAAAATTAAAATAGCATTTAAATAAGAAAATAAATATTTTTAACTGGTGTTCCAGTTGATCGATGCGCCTTCGTTGGCTCCTTTGTATGACTCAAATTCATTACGAAAATCAAAAACAAACCATAGCAAACCTATATGAGGTGCCAAATAGCTAGCATAGCTAACTATATTATATAAATATTCTAAAAGTTATAGTTTAATCAATTGCCTTTGAAATATAGAGACAACACGTTGGCAGTTAGCTAGCTAGTCCAAAAGCTTGAGCACATCTATCTATTTTTTTCCCCCTCAGATTTCTCCCAAACCTTTCACCTAGCAAATGAGCTAACTAGCTAAATGAATACATACCAGCGAACTGTTTTAGATTCTATTTCGCCGCCAGTTTAAGGGCTTTAATTGCCTTTTTCTTTGCTTTTTACCATTTTAAGATGCAAAGCGTGTGAGACGGCCGATGTCTACATTACTCAAGAGTCTCAACCATTAGTCATGTAGCAAATTGCATTCAAATAAAAAAAAAAGTCAAGACATTTTGGATAGTGCAGGGGATTCAACAGAAGGCGCATTAAAAAAAACCCCAAAAAACGATATTAACCCAGAGCACCAAACTTGAAACTTCATTTGTATGCTGTTGCATTTAGCAAGCTCACATATGCAGCTCAAAGCTTTAGAAAGTTTTGCAGTGAAATGTTCTCATCACAAACTGCCACCATCCAAATAAAAATAAAATAAAAATTCAGGCAATTTCAAAACAAGAATAAAACACTAACAATAAATACAGTTGTTATACAGTTCTTAAGACTCTGAAGAGAGCATCTCATTGTGTGTACAGTGTGTGTGCGTGTGTGTGTGTGTGTATACAGCAGGTTTGGAAGCTTTCCATAAATAAATAATTATATCAGATTAATCATATTAACCCTTGCTAGGCATGTGCCAATAATCAGGCATAGGATACATCAAAAATTATGATGCCAACAAGCCCAGTATGATTATTCTAGACATGTCTAATCAATGCTGCTGGTTATTTATTTATGCCGAGACATGTGTAAGGGAATAGTGCATACAATAACCTTCAAATATGGAGTTCCAGGCAAGTAAAGGCAGCACTAGCCCTCAAGGTGAAGCACAACTCCTTTTGCTTTCTTCTAGAAATTGTACAAAACTGCTACAGTCATTAACTTGTGTTGTAAACTTCATTCATCCACAGTTGAATATCTTTAAAATGTTCTACATTCATCCTCGAAAGATGTAACAAACTGAATGTTTTGTTACAGCAGGACAAAATATGAAGATTTATCAGCAGGTCTGGAATGTTCTGCAGAATATTGACTTCATGATGTAACAGAAATTCAGGGGCTAAACGTGAGCCGGTATGTGGAACTGGTAGGTGAAACGTAACAAATAATTGGTTGTTGTATAGATATTGTCTCATGCCCACAATTCTACAATGGGATGCTGTTTAGAGGTGGGGCAAAGCTTTAATGTGAAGTATTTTGTCATCGTTTGCAATCTGAGACAAGATTTTCTTTAAGGTATTACTCATTGGACATCGACAGCAACTAAGAATCTGATATTACTCTTTGTGATTTAAGCTTTTAAACTACTAGACATAAACCACTGGTCCTTGGACATAAGTGGCACTTTTTTTTTTTTTTTAGGATATTCCTTGAAATAACCTTTTTTTCACCCGATAGAAATCTAGGTACATGTGTTGAGTTGAATTATTTTACCAAATCCATCAAATTACCCAAAGCTGTAAGCTAAAGAATCGGCTACCTGGACTTAATTACAGGTTTATTGGTTAGTTAGCTAGCTTTTTATGTTAACAATAATTCAAAGCCATTTGATTGGTGTGAATACGCTAACTGGTTTATTTCATAGCAATCTGCAACATGCTAGCCAGGGTTAACAGGGGTTTATCCATGCCCCACCCCATGAGTGTAACATTTTGCTTATATACACAAGGCACGCACAAATAGCTCTGAAACATCATAATATCATTTCAAGGCCAGTTGAAATGCAATGTTGTCATTAAAACAGCTTAGCATTTTAATGTGCTAGACTGACATGCAATGGTTGATTCATGCTAGCTCTATCACTATAGTTTAACTTGTCATGGTATCGGTTGGCAACCACGTCGTGCAGTTGTTAGTGTTAGCATGCGTTAGCATGCTAGGAGTTGCTAGTTTGTCAGTGCTAGTGGCGGTTCTGAAGTTTATCGCAGTTCTTCCCTGGATTAGCATTAGAACACTTGGGTTTTGATTCTACCCACAAAGTGCTAGTTTACACTGCATGTGGTATAAATTAGTAATCAAGTGGTACAGTGTTTGTCAGATTAACAATGATTTGGTTCTGTGGATCAGTGGTTCATACAAGCTAGGATTACCATGGTTTTATACTGAAGAAATTTAAATGCTTTCATTTAAAACGGAAGATTTTCCTGCTCGCATTGCAGTTAGCATGCTTGCATTAGGAGTGCTGAATTAGCTGACAGTTTTTACTGGCCATGGTAGAAGTTAGCAAAAATCACACACCGAGGTTTTCACCTCCCACCCAGTGTCAAGTCTCCGTACACGAACCCTCTGCTTGTAATGATATTCCTTCAGGTGCTCCTTGAGGGCATTGGGGATAGGCAGGGCACTGATGCCATCATATGTGGTGCAGCTGCTGATGACGGCACGACAAATGTGCTGGAGGCTGAATGGCCGAGTGCGATGGATGGGGTTTGAGAGTAACGGCTCAAAGAACATACATGAGTTGGGGTCCTTGTAGTGTTCCAGCAAGCCTGTGACCGTAGGTGCATGGAACACGCTGGGGTCGTGTACATCAAAGCTGAAGTTGTGGTTCCACTGCTCGATACGGGCATGCAGAGACCGTCCGTAGCGCCGGAAGCTAACAGAGAACAAGTAGTCCTCTTGAGCTGAGTCACGAAGAAGGAATGTTCCTTCAGGCTTGCCTTCTAGGAGTGTCTCGGCCTCATAGCGATCCATGACCCCCCAGTAACACGGCAGGTTGGTGATCTGGAGGAGATCAGGCACCAAACAGTGGATGTAGTCAATCTGTGTGTGGGCACGATGGTGGCCATCTGGAGGTTTGAAGTGCTCTGCTGTTACCAGAGACCCTCTCGTCATGGAACACGGAGATGATGAGGAGGAATCTGAATCCGGATGGGATTCGGTAGAGAAGGATGGGGCAGATCCCGAGGAAGATGCGACAACCTCGTCTAGGGTGTCCAAGCAGCTCTGGAGAAGCATTTGGTGGTGTTGCTGTTGCCTCTGCAGCATGTGCTGCTGTTGCTGTAGAGTGGCCCGGTCATCTCCAGCCAACTCGTTCATTCCGTGTGCCAACTTGGGCCCGAGCTTGTACAGTGGGTTGATTTGTGCAGTCACCTCAAACGTATGGATCTGTGCATTGGGTGGCGGGTCGACACCTTGTTCGATGCTGATTCTCCGCCTCTCTCGTAAGCGGTCATCCTCATCCTCGACTACGGTAGCTGCAGAAATAGTGCCCACTGACATCGACGCTCCAGTGCCAGAAAGAGTGTCAAGTATGGGTGGTTGGGAAATAGGAGCGGTATGCTGCTTGATCAGGTTCCATTTCTGGGCAAGCTCTGAGCCAGGTGGAAATGGGCAGCTGTCCAGCATGAGTTCACTTAGATGGATCTTTCGCCGGGAAGAAGCTGGGACAGGAGATACTGGGATGCCCTGCTCTGAGGCGGAAGGTCCACTGTGGGTCTTGATGGGAAAGCACTGACCTACAGCATCCTGAATCTTCTGCCTGAGGGTACGACTGCCACTGGAAGACTTGCTGCTGGTCTCCGGCACTGTCTGATCATCGCTTGGAGTGTTTTGAGATATCCTGGCTGATACTTTCTCTGTCAACGAGGATGCGGGTGAGCTGAGGACTTGACGCCACCGGCGCTCACGGAACGAAGAACTTCCGTTTCTGGGTTCCAGCCCATTTAAGAGATCACCGTATTCAAAGCCGTCACTGACTGGCCGGTCAGATATGGCTTCGTGAGCCAAGCGACCTTTCCGTTTACCCCTGCCTCCTTTCCGCCTCCCTCCGTCCTGCCGTTCCTCGGACCGGCTCTGACGCACTTTGGGACGGGCGCCCCGTTCCCGTTCTTTCCCACGATCCCCTGCATCTTCGGTTGACATCGTTCATCAGATTTTAGACTTCTGTGTCTACACTAACTATTAAAGGTGGATGACATTCTGAAACAAATTCAGGTCTCTCAAACATTTATGACAAGTTCACTGGATAGTTTTGGAGTGGGAGTTGCTTTTTCCTCAACTGTCGATGCTTTCTTTCTAAAAACAAACAAACAAACAATAAATACAAAAGGAAAAAGAGAACTAAAGTGGACATGGTTCATTAACACCAAAGCAAAACTTTTGCTGTCTATGTAAGTTTTTCCTCACTCATACTAATGTATTTAACAAACACTGGGATTTTTATATTTTTATAATTATTTTTTGGCTATAAAAATCAGAATATCAATTTTTTTTTTTTTTTTTTTTACAACAAATCATTAACACTAGCTAGATAGCTAGCTGGCTAAACCAGACAGCTTCCTGTTATTGCTCAACAAACTAATACAATCTAATTTATCCTTTTCTATGTCACGAATCTTAGCCGAATAAACGATGTACTGTTAAAGTTATATTTTTTAATGTACGTACCATTTATCTGTTGTGAGAAATCGTCAAAAAACTCTCCTGTCTGTTAAAACAAACACAGCACCCAAGCATGAAGAATACCGGCTGTATCCGATTTAACTCTAATATAGATATCAAGTGCCCTAGATATGCTACGGAAGCCATTGTTACACTACATAAGGAGTAGGGAGTAGGGAGTAATTTAGCACACAGCCGATGACGCTATCTGCATCAGCTGCGTAGCTAACTAGCAACACGTTGTGTTCTATATTTTTCTATGGAAACACAATTGCACCCGATGGATAAAGACTACACTTATTTGTTTCTTGTGTTATATAATATTACAGAAACAAAAAGGACGTGTTTAAATCACTTGAAAACACTTTTTTGATGTTTGATTATCTGACTGGCTACGACAAAAAACAGGGAAAGAATCGATTAAACAGTGCCTCCTCTCGGTTGGGGGAGTCTGTGTGGTATCGTTTTTTTGCACCTTTAAAAAATCCTGCTTCTACGGCGCTCTTTGTAGTTATCTGATTGGTTGAATTTGAGTAAAAGGGCCACCGATTGGTCAATAGGTTGTGCGTAAAGTTATAAAGTAAATTTTCATTCTAGAGCAATATAATTATATTGACGTTTTAATAAACTAATTGTATTTTTTCTTTACATAAAGGTAATACAAATGCACTAAATATGACTTAAATCTGATAAATAAAATTATATAAAAAGAATTTTTTAAGAAATTAAATCCGACATCCGGTAAATGTACCAACGAAGAAGAACCCGCATTGTTTTGTTTTCGACTAAGAAAGCTAAAGCTAAGCCTCTAAGCTCATCCCAATAAAACACTTGATTCGTTTTTCAATAGAAATATTTCGGATGATATCGTACCTGCTTTCCTTACCCGAATATTTGTATTAGCATCGCCTTAATGTTTATTTTATTGTGTTTCTAAAGCTAATTTGTTAGCTAAACAAGCTAGTTTTCTGTGTGTAAGGCTAATAATACGCCTGGATTAGCATTTTGTAGCTTGATCCATGATTGCTCTAGAAATCTCCACTCGGTGTGTTTTTTATACTCTTCTCACGTTTAACACGTTTTTTGGTGGTTAGAAGTCTTGAATAAGCCATAACGAAAGAGGTGAGTTTAAAAAAACAACAACAACAACAAAAGGACCAGAAAAGGTGTAAAGTCTCTAAGCTGTGAGTTTATACTTCAATTTATTTTTATACAGACATTGTTTTAACTGCTTTGGATTTTGTAATGATTTTTATATGCAATTTACAGCATGTTCACGTGGCTTTTCATTAGTCCACCTTAAAACAATTTCCCTAATAAGGCTTTACTTAATGAATTGAATGTCTATATTTTTGTTTTTAGGTCGTCAGGATGGTGTGTGAACTGCTGCTGTCCTCAGTCTGGCTGCTGTTTGTGGTTTTCTGGGTTGAGACCATCAGCGTGTGGCTGTTCCTCTGTCTCTTCTACCAGGACAGAGCTTTCTATCACTGGGGTGATGGGTGAGTGTGTTAAACATGCAGTACAGATGATTTTTTTTTTTTATGACCAAATCTGGTTCAAAAACAACCAGTATCCCTGAACCCGATGGAATAGAAAAGTTCTGACGAAATATCAATGGATTTTGTGCACTGCACAAGTCAAGAGTCAAGAAGCTTTTATTGTCATTTCAGCTGTATATAGATGTTGCAGTACACAGTGAAATGAGACAATGTTTCTCGAGGACTGTGGTGCTACATAGAACAAAGACAGAGTTAAGGACTTAGTAAGTTAGTCCTAGATATATAAAGTGCATCTGCGCAACCTGGTGTACAGTGTGAGACAGTGTAGGACGAGACAAACAATAAATACAAGGCATTTCACAAAAGACAATAAACAGAAACATTGTCGTTAAAGTGATTATATTTTGTTTGTAAAAGCTTTCAGACTTCCAGAAATGTATGTATTATTATGATTGATTGATTGATTTTGAAAAGCTGCTTCATTTAGCAGTCTCAGTGTTGAGAAATGGCAACGTGTAAACTCTATCCTGAAGACGTCAAGCTGGTGTGTATATGTGGCTGACACTGGAGACTCATTCCATAAACGTTAAATAAACCAAATGACTGAAATGATCGCCGATATCAGTAATTATATAACCGGTTTTGTTTAGCGTCCTGTCTCAAAAGTCCCAGTGAATGAGCTGTTATTAGAAACATTCATGTATTAGAACAACAGCTGATTAATATAAACCTTTGCTAACTTCTGACCAGTCAGACAGCACACCGACATGCACGTTAGCTGAGCTAACGCGTATGATGTTCGTATTGCAGTATATTTATTAACCTTATTATCTGCATGCAGAGTTCTTAGCAAAACCGGGATCTTATGAATGTTACATGTATGATAGATTTTGTAGCTACATTTGTACATGGTGCTGTAGTTCAGAGGGTTTAGGACCGAAAAATATTGGACGCAGATTTGTAAACTCAAATGCGCTTTTATATTTGATTCATATTTTATCGTTTTAATTACTCACACTTTCTCTCGGTTCTCACTTTAACCTGCCACCGCGCACTGCAACAGAGAACAATTATTACTTCATTTAAACACAGGTGTGTTATTCTTACCGCTTGTTCCCGTCATTTCTGGTCTTCATTCACAAAAATTGCCGCTTAACCACGCCCCCGCTTCCTCTTAGAGTATTGTGATGTTTTTGTAACTTGTTTTAATAACAGACAGCTAGTTAGTTTAATTCCTTACAGGTGCGTGTGTCTATTTTCTGTATGTCCTTTTGAGTGTTTGGTGGCAACACCTTAGAAATATTAAATATTAATTATTTTAACAATTAATAAATCTAATGTATTGCTGCCAGTTTGTTTTAGAAATGTCACCCAGCCCTGGATCCCAGTAACATGTTTGTTCTTTCACAGTGTCTTTACTGATGATCCTGGTCAGATGCTCTACATGCTGAGCAGGTAAAAATCAGAAGTGTTTTTCCAAAGGTCCTTCGTATAGTTAAAGCTTTCTTAAAAAAAAATAAAACAACTCGAGACCAACCCCTCTTCGTCTAACAGGTCAGATCGCTCCATTCACACCCAGACCTGAGTTTACGGCCTTGTCCTCAGCTGGGAACGCCGATAAACCAAAGAGCTGGGGAGGACAATGGCTTCCTATCCAACTGCTTATGCCTTTTAACAATCTGTGCCATGGCTGTTGATGGAGAATTAAACCACAGAGCTTGTGGCCAAGCACGGATTCTGTGTTGGTTGTTATAAAAGGAAGTTTTATTATGTTTCACACTTTGTCTCCACTTAAAGGAGTTTCTTTTCTCTTAAAAAAAAAACAACAACAAAAAATGGCAGTTCTGTGTAGCAGAGATGCTAAAATGCCTACAATCTGTCTAACTCTGATTTTAATCTTATGTTCCTGGTGCCTGTGTTCGGAGAAAATGCTTTGGAACGGCCTTGTTTTAATTTACTCGCTTTAGGTCATTCAGCCGCATACTTCATATCACAATGACTTGTTGTATGACTCTTTTTAGTCTGTGCGGTGGTTTGTGAGGATTTCAGGAGACAAAGACGCTCTATATTTTCATAATTGTCTTTTTCTTTTAATAAAAAATAACACCGATCACTACAACGTGCAGAAAACCTAAAAGAGATTTAATTAAACTACACAATATATCCCGATATAACGGAATGTAGAATCAAAGATACGGTAGGACAAGAAAGGATAACTGTAATCACATTCGTCTGTCTAAAGACACACACACACACACACACACACACTTGTGTGAACCTAAAAACCCATGTTTTGCACTATTCTGGGATAATAATCATGAAGTTTAAACACCCACGTTTGTTTTATGCTTGGAAATTGATAGTAGGCAGATATTTTTCACATCTTTAGGTGATTTGCAAAACAAAGAGTCAGCTTTTTGATTCAACTCATTTTGTTGGACATTGAGTTGATTCACAGGGGGTGAATTCGTTTTTGAGTTTACAATTATTTAAATAGATTTTATATGATGCAGCACAAATTTATTTTGCTCATTTAGAATAATTATAGCTATATTTGGGCAAAGAAGAGCAATTGCCCAATGAGTCGTTTTAGAATCGACTCTTGTTCGCAAGATGAGTTAAATAATCTGATTCACTGAAAAGAGCGGGAATTCTCATGTCTAGCCTTTCCATTGGCCAACCATAGACAGGCTCAAGGTTAAAGGGGTGGAGCTTACTGCCATGAGGTAAAATTAACTGTTAGCATTTAGCGTGTTCTTTCCATCTGCTGCTTTTTAATTTTTTTTATTTTTTTTTTATGTGTATAACTCAAGTGCTAAGCAGGAAAAATCCTTTTATGTGAAAACAAACCCAACTGCCAACTGAGATTGTAAACCTAATTCTTTTTTACTTTTCATTTATGATTCATGACTCATATACATTTTTTGTCATATCAAGCAACTCTTTAATGTTATTTAATAACGACTCAATATTTTTTCCCCTGAATGTATAATCTAGTTTTTGTTTGTTTGTTTTTTAGCCCAAATGTATCGCAGTACAATGCCGGTTGTTAAAATGGTAGAGTGAGCGTTATATTTTGAACTTTCTACCTCTTACCCTATGTTCATGCAAAACAGCATGCAAACATTTATTTCCAATTTGTGTGAGCAACAAAATTTGAGAAACATGGCGCTTGAATTGAGTTATTTTCGCCTGGATTTTTGCCTCAGACCGACACGATACGCATGTGGTCCAACGATTTAAATTTTTAGTTTCCATTTAATCTTTATTGCAAAAACTGATTTGTCTAATCCTGTCATATACAATCTCTTATTAAATGTGTAGATTTATATATATCTACTACCATTTTTCGTCGTAACCAAAAAGGAAAAATGCTGGGCAATGCACGAGAGACGAGACAAATAGACAAGTCACTATGTGAACGTAGGGTCGAAACAATCCCAATTTTGCGACTTTTAAAAACCGGATATAGATGGCACAAAAACCTCAGACGCAGTGGTCCAGAGCACAGAATTTTTTTGTTAATTAGGAACTGTACCACTAATTTTTTAGTTGAATGAACTGTACAAGTTTTAGCTAGCCATGTGACTTTTTTTCTATAAAAAAGGAATATGCTGTACTTTTTTCTTTTTTTTAAATTGTTTCACAGAAGGTTTGTTCCGTCTGCGATATGGATTTATTTTTGTTCCATCCAATAAAACAAACATATTGTAAACATGAATTTTCTGTGTTTGTGTGTGTTATAAACTCCTTTACATTTACATTTGGCTTTAACACCGTGACACTCACCAGAATAAAGCACTTACTTCATATTTAGTATCATGATCAAACAAAATTATTTATTCAATGTTAATATTTAAGAAAACCTGTAAACATGTAATTTTAATTATTTTATTTCATTTTTCTTATTATTTTACTCCTTTTGTTGTCTAAAACAATGTTATCCCAATAAATGCATTATAAAAAAAATGTGAACTTTAAAAATGTCCGAAAATAAAAATTTAAATAATAATAAACAGAAAAAACTCCACGGCATTATTTTTAGCCACCTAAGAAAACGAAGGGGTCTTGAGTGAGATCGGTGCGTGATATTTTAATTCTATTCTCACCCGTATTTGGACAAAATCCATTTCCTTGATTCTATCCGTAATACGGGTCGAAAAAAAATGCGAGTCCCGTTTCAAATAACTTCCTCTTTAGGGTCTCTAGATAGGGTGCAATAAGCGGTTATTATACGCACTATGTAGTGCATTGATTAAGGGAGTAAGGAACAATTTGGGATTCAAACTTTTAAGACGCGAGACGAACACCAGGGAGAATAAACATTGGCATTATTGGAGTTTACAGCGTTCAAGTGTAAAGTTTTATTTGACATATTCGTTACTTTTAGGGGAAAATCTGATCAAAGGCGACGCCTTTTTTTCTCTCGCTAAAATGGCGCCAACGATTCAAACTCAAGCGCAGCGCGAGGACGGGCATCGGTAAGTGTGTTAGCTTTTCGGCTAAGCTAACCTGTTAGCCATGTTAGCTAACACGTCAGAGCACGTTTTGTAGACCGTGACTCTAATTTAATTTGTTTTAGTCACGGAAGGAAACGTGTTAAAGTCTCAGCAATTAGTTCCAGATTCAAATTGACAAATGGTTTTGTTTTATTTCACCTAAGAAGAAGCTAACGAGTGCTACCTAGCATAACATAGTGCAATACAGCAACGCAGCTCCAACAGTTATTAATGTTATTGTTCAGATTATTGACTCTCATTAGTGTGTAAATGAAGTGAGTTGAGACAGAATATCGTGTATTGTGTGTGTGTGTCATGTATATCGTCCCAAATGGATTTAAGAATGTAGACGCTATTTTTTAACTTCTTGTGTTGTGAACTTACGATGTAGGACTTTTACCTTCACTGGACACAAAGTGCACATCATAAGCGTTCATACCACCTGTAGAGATGTAATGCACTTTGATAGACACTAATAGAGAGTGTACAGTTAATACACACCACAAAGACACTAATAGAAATTGTTCACTTAATACACACCACATAGACACTAATAGAAATTGTACACTTAATACACACCACATAGACACTAATAGAAATTGTACACTTAATGCACACCACATAGACACTAATAGAAATTGTACACTTAATACACACCACATAGACACTAATAGAAATTGTACACTTAATGCACACCACATAGACACTAATAGAAATTGTACACTTAATGCACACCACATAGACACTAATAGAAATTGTACACTTAATGCACACCACATAGACACTAATAGAAATTGTACACTTAATGCACACCACATAGACACTAATAGAAATTGTACACTTAATACACACCACATAGACACTAATAGAAAGTGTACACTTAATACACACCACATAGACACTAATAGAAAGTGTACACTTAATGCACACCACATAGACAGACTAATACATATTGTACACTTAATACACACCACATAGACACTAATAGAAAGTGTACACTTAATGCACACCACATAGACACTAATAGAAAGTGTACACTTAATACACACCACATAGACACTAATACATATTGTACACTTAATACACACCACATAGACACTAATAAAAAGTGTACACTTAATGCACACCACATAGACACTAATAGAAATTGTACACTTAATGCACACCACATAGACATTGAGAGTGTGTACACTTAATGCACACCTCATAGACACTAATAGAAATTGTACACTTAATGCACACCACATAGACACTAATAGAAAGTGTACACTTAATACACACCACATAGACACTAATAGAAAGTGTACACTTAATGCACACCACATAGACATTGAGAGTGTGTACACTTAATGCACACCACATAGACACTAATAGAAATTGTACACTTAATACACACCACATAGACACTAATAGAAAGTGTACACTTAATGCACACCACATAGACAGACACTAATACATATTGTACACTTAATACACACCACATAGACACTAATAGAAAGTGTACACTTAATGCACACCACATAGACACTAATAGAAAGTGTACACTTAATACACACCACATAGACACTAATAGAAAGTGTACACTTAATACACACCACACATACACTAATAGAAAGTGTACACTTAATACACACCACATAGACGCTGAGAGAGTGTACACTTAATACACACCACAGACACAAGTAGAAAGTGTACACTTAATACACACCACATAGACGCTGAGAGAGTGTGTACACTTAATACACACCACAGACACTAGTAGAAAGTGTACACTTTGTACAAAGAGCAGGGGATTTGAATCCTAGTTAGCACATGATTGATAACGTAGTGCAGTAGATAGGTTGGAAACTGCCACTACTTTAAGCACGATTTGACACAGTGCTCTATACCTTAAGTCCAGAAATGAGCACACTTTGGCTCATTCAGGATCCAATACAGAAGGTGAGCAGCTGTTATATTCATATCTGTCTAATTCGCTTGTTTTTTCCCTCTCACACAGGAGCTCATCACACAGAACTGTACCTGAGAGGTACAGCCTTGTTTCATTTCATATTCTTCTAATAATAATTATTAATTGCTATTGTAATGGTATGTTTTATTCAGGCTGTTTGTTTTTGTGTGTTTACTTAGGTCTGGTGTTGTGTGTCGGGTTAAATACTGTAACAGCCTCCCTGATATCCCATTCGACCCCAAGTTCATTGCATATCCCTTTGACCAACACAGGTGCACAGGGGAGGGGGAAAACACAGCCAAAATAGTATTTATTTTGTTTTACATTTTATACCACTTAGACATGAGAAATTTGCAGGTTTAACGTTGTTGTGTGTGTGTGTGTGTGTGTGTGTGTGTGTGTGTGTGTGTGTGTGTTGGTGAAGATTTGTGCAGTACAAAGCCACCTCACTCGAAAAACAACACAAACATGAGTTGCTCACAGAGCCTGACCTAGGAGTGACTATCGACCTCATCAACCCTGATACCTACCGCATTGACCCTAACAGTAAGTATTCATGTAATACACAACATGTAGACACTAATAGAAGGTGTACAGTTAATACACACCACATAGACACTAATAGAGAGTGTACAGTTAATACACACCACATAGACACTAATAGAAAGTGTACACTTAATACACACCACATAGACACTAATAGAAAGTGTACACTTACACGGACACGCATGTGTTTCTTAGTTTTGCTAGATCCTGCGGATGAGAAGCTTCTAGAAGAGGAGATCCAGGCGCCCACTAGCTCCAAAAGGTCAGAGGTCAACATTATGCATTTGCATCTCCAGATATAGGATCCAGTAATAATTTGCATACAATTAAATGGTTGCAGTCTTTGAATGTGTATTAGTTATTTTTACGTGTGTGTGTATGTGTAGGTCTCAGCAGCATGCAAAGGTGGTTCCGTGGATGAGGAAGACGGAGTACATCTCCACAGAGTTCAACCGATATGGTGTGTCCAACGACAAAGTAGAGGTCAAGTGAGTAGGCTTTTCTTTTTCATACATACATAGAAACACAAACACACTGTGCTCTTCTGAAGTCTAGTTAAACAGAATTCCACCTTGCCAGTGCTGTTTTAATTACTCTCTGTGTGTGTGTCTGTGTGTAGGATCGGTGTGTCCGTAAAGCAGCAGTTCACAGAAGAGGAGATTTACAAGGACAGAGACAGTCAGATCTCCGCCATCGAAAAGACCTTCGAGGATGCCCAGAAAAATGTGAGTGCTCGTTCAGGCTAATGCTAATGTTAGCAAGCTAGCAAGACTAGTTCTGCCATTATCTTATGCTAATTCTAATAGCTTAATCTAGAACTAGGGTGGGTTATTAATGTAGATTTTACTGTTTATGAGACCATTAACACATTTTAATTGTTTCACACAATAACTCTTAACCATTGAAGCACAGTTAGAATCGTGTAATTAAATGTTAAACCAGATCACACCTAGCGTTAGCTTTCAAGTGAAAATGAAATATCTTTATTTTTCCCCACCTATGTTTTAATAGATTACACAGCACTACAGCAAGCCAAGAGTTACACCTGTGGAGGTGTTGCCCGTCTTCCCTGACTTTAAGGTCATGGTCACACACACACACACACACACTTACTTTGGAGCTTTGACTGTAAATGAACGTTAAAAAAAAAAAAAAAAAAAATTTGTGGTGTTTCTCTTTTCCTTCTCCTCTGTGCAGATGTGGATAAATCCATGTGCCCAGGTCATCTTCGACTCTGACCCCGCTCCTAAAGATGTCACCAGCACTGCAGCTGTAGATATGATGTCACAGGCTATGATCAGGTGTGTGTGCATGAGTGTGAGTTGCTCTGGCAGCTTTTTGTGTTTGTAAATAAGGATTTCTGTTCCTTTTCTTTGAAGTAAATGTGTGTGTGTGTGTGTGTGACTCCACAGAGGAATGATGGACGAGGAAGGGAACCAGTTTGTTGCATACTTCCTGCCCAACGAGGATACACTGCGCAAGCGGAAAAGAGACGTGGAGGAGGAATTGGACTTCATGCCTGAGGAGCTGTACGAGCACACAAACACACACAAATACGCTGTGTCAGCTAAATCCTTACACTTAACAATGCAGGTCTTCCAGAGGAGGATTTCCTCTGAGAAATTGGAAGGAACATCGCATGCGTCCGTCTGTTATGTTCCAGCAATTGTGTTAGTGACGTTAACTGTCTGTCCGTAGATACGACTATAAGATAGCGAGGGAGTACAACTGGAACGTGAAGAACAAAGCAAGCAAAGGATACGAGGAGAACTACTTCTTTATCTTCAGAGATGGAGACGGTGTTTACTACAATGAGCTCGAGACCCGGTAGGTTCACATCTTATCACATATCACCCCTAAATATTTAAAGGTCAAGAACTGATGTATACCACAAGCGAATGACTCTATAATATTAAATAGCGAATACACCTCAAGGTTGTTATTGGAGTTACTAAACACGTATTGCTCATTAGCTAGTTAGCTTAGCAGTTACGGAAGTACAGTATTCTATACATCAAATCATAAAATGAAGCATCACTTGCATATAACATCTTGATAAACTTCTGAAAATGAACTGGACGAGCTTAACTCTGTAGTGCGATTGGGGCAAAACTGTTCTGTTGTACCTATGAGTGTTATAAGCGTGTGTTGTGTTTGTCAGGGTGCGTTTGAGTAAGAGGCGTGCAAAGGCCGGTGCTCAGTCCACTACCAACGCTGTGCTGGTCTGCAAACACAGAGATATGAACGAGAAAGAGCTGGAAGCACAGGTCTGTAAACACACACTAAATTACAGTGATATTCTTACACACATACTTGTTTATATCTCTAAGTGTTAATGAAATTGTGTGTGTGTGAAACGCAGGAAGCTCGCAGGGCTCAGCTGGAGAACCATGAGCCAGAGGACGAGGAGGAAGACATGGACAAGGACATCCTGGACTCTGGTATCACGAACACACTGTTATTGCTGTTGTTAATGATTCCATTGGTTCACATTTGCATTAAGTTAAACTCATGTTTGGTTCCTTATCAGTGGCTCCACCCATGTCACTTCCTGCACTATGTGTGTATGTAAATTAATATCCATCTCTTCCAACCCAGGTGATGAGAAAGAGAAAGGCAGCGAGAGCGAGAACTCGGACAGCGGCTCCGACCAGGATGAAGAGGACGAACGGCGTGGCGACAACGAGGAAGAGGAGGAGGAAGAAGAGGAAGAAGTGGGAAGGAAGGCAAGCGGTAGTGAGAGCGGAGAGGACCGGCAGGCTCGTGACGAGGAGGAGATCTTCGGTAGTGACGACGACAGCGAAGAAGAGGACGAGGGCAGAGAGCGGAGGAGGCGAAGCAGCGGAAGTGAGGAAGAGGACGCAGAGGAAGAGGGAGGAAGGGCTAGCGGCAGTGCCTCACCCGCCCACAGCAGCAGCGGCCAATCAGAGGGAGGGGGAGGGCAAAGCAACAGCGACAGGGGGTCGGACTCCAGTGACGGAAGTGACAGTGAATGAGAGATTGTTCCTTCTTTTATTTATGTTGACATCTTTCTTGCTCTAACACTTTATGTTCCTGCTACACCGTTCTGTTAGAATCAATTTTAATCAATTCTAACCAAACCTCAACAGTCTGTTGTGAGTGTGTGTCTAGTTGCAGTCAGTTTACAAACGATTGTGTAATCTGCATACACTGTGACCTGTACCAAATGACACCTTCTTTTACGCTGTCTCATTAGAATAATCTCTTCAAGGGTAGATGCGGTGTGCTTGAGCAGGGAAAACGCTGACGGTAAACGCGCTAGATTTCAGCATTTACACTCAGTGACCTCCTCTGTCTCTTTTATGCCACAGCTGCAGCAGATGCTGATGCTAAAAACAGATCCTAACCTTTATATGTCCTAATGAATATACATCTTCGCATCAGAAAGATCGGTGCATTGCTCCTCTTCCTCCACAACCCTGTTTTTCTATTTCTTTATTATGATCCAAAGGTCATTCTGAAATTTCTGTACTTTTTGTTTTAATAGCTTTAGAAAGTCTCCTCACGTCATCACTTTGCTGTATAAACTGCTGTAAATAAAGAACAACCTGTTCATTTGTTTAAAAAATGTGACTTTCCTTACATATTTTTATTTCTTTATCATATGAGCGTTAATAAGTTTGTCCGACATCTTCCGCACGGAGGAGTTGACATTTTTCGCGTTTCCTCATAACAAGCTGATGCTAGTGGCCGAATGACTCTTTATAACTGCTATAATATTATGAGAACAGGAATTGACTTGATTTTGTGGAACTTCAATGATATTTAACTATAAACTGATTTAAAAGGTACATTTTAGTGTTCTTTAATTTAAAAAAATGTAATGTTACAGGAGTGTTGAGGGTTAATATCACAAATTTTAAAACAACTTTAATATGTTTATTTTAATCAAGTCTATAATTAAGTTCACATAAGCTTTATTGTACAATTTCCATTGAAAACAAATGTTAATACAAATGCATGACTGCCTTTTCTCCACTGGTCTGAGATCAGCTGTGAGGTTATTCCAATATAATCGTCTTCGGTATACAGACGGATGGAGCGCTGATCCTGAACAGTCAAATATTTCAGCGAAAGAATGACAATTTCTCCTTCAGCCACTCCTCAGAGAGATCGTCTGCGTTACGGATTTCAAAAACCTGCAGGATGTAAACGGTGCTCTAAGTAAGAATGGCCAGAGTCATGATTGTAGTAGTTTGATCTGTTACTTGTTATTTCTTTACCTTGGTGAGCTCGGCAGATTGAACGAGCCTGTTTTTACTGCCGGCGTACATCATCTGCTGCTCCGGTTTACAGCCTGTAGAAAGAAAACATAACGTTTATACCTTGATCTTATTCACTCTCTTGTTCTGCTCAGGGTCAATGAGGTCAACCACATCTCTTTGTGCAACATCTCATTCGGCAGAAATCTAAACAATCAATTAACAGGGTTCTCAAGTTTTAAAGACAGGCAAGTGTGACATCTCCACCCCCCCCCCACCCCCCACCCCACCAATCAAAATAATAATAATGGGGGATTAAGGATCACTGACCGCAATTTAAACAAATACAAAGTATTTGTGTAGTTTCCATGTATTAATTTGTGTGTATGTGTGTCTGAGAGAGAGAGAGAGAGAGAGAGAGAGAGAGAGATTATGACTGGTGGTGTTTATTGTAAGTGTTTGTTGCCTTTTTGGACCCCTTTATCATTTGTAATGTTGCTCCCATATAAAACAGTTCAGCACAAGCCCAGACATTTTTAGGGTCATGATTGAGGACAATGTCCCTTCCAGAGACAAGCTGTTTCCTGTTGAGCTTTTGTTCAAACCGACCATCGAAAATACCCTCGCTAATGTTTTTTTTTTCATTGGTTGTTGCGTTAAATCTTATCCAGATAGTGCTATTTTCCGATTGGCTATTGTGTAGCCTCTTTTTTTTGATTGGCTGATAAGTGTCAGGCTCGAGACGCGCTCGAGACGAGCTTGATTCCTGCCCGGTTCAGTATTAAATATATGATAAATAGTCAAAAAGTTTTTCTGCATGAGAAATACGATGTGTGGCAGGAGACAAAAGACCAAAATGAGTGACTGTCACTCTCAATGCGTGACACTTGACGGCCCTGAATTAAGTCACTTGTTAATTTACAAAAACATTACGTAGACATCCCTCTTAGCACTACAATCTGCATCGATTCAATTCAATTTACTTCTATAGCACTTTTCTTCTATAGAAAAAAAAATATGAATAAATATATACAATTAAAGTTTCAAATTAATTTTTAAAAAGATTAGGCTTAGATTAAATAGTTTAATTTTTAAGTTTATTTAAAAAACTATAGCTGTCCGTTACTTGTTAGCTACATTAGCGTCGTAGCTTCAGTGCACAACTTTGGGATTTGGGACCACAGTACTTATTTATATAAAAAAATCAAAACAAATCATCTAGAATCTGTATTTTCTTTGACAAACACATGACAAATATAATAGTACACGTAGCGTTATGCTTGCTGTTTAGCTAGCTTGCTCTCTAGTATGCTAACTAGTTTGTTTTCTTTAGATATGTTCTTAAAAATAAACTGAGAATTAACTGATGGCAAAAAAAACAAAATAAAGATGTTTAAATTTTGAAAAAAGTCCTAATTAACAAAGAGCCTTACTTACCCACAGGACTGGAGAAAATGAAACACAGCGGGTAGGACACTCGGCCGTCGGAGTGCGTTAGCTTGTAGCTGTACACTATGTATGTGCACTTTGGTTAAGTTAAAATGACATTTTCAGGGAAGTTAAACTGTGTTTTGGTACTGTTTTATCATCAATGTGAAAGTGTGTCAGGGATCTTAATCTCTGATGGCATGTGGACATGTGGTAGCCTAGTGGTTAAGGTGTTGGGATACCAATCGGAAGGTTGTGAGTTTGATCCCAGGTTGCGACCAAGCTGCCACTGTTGGGCCCCTGAGCATGGCCGTTAACCCTCAGTTGTGAATGAGATCATGTAAGTCGCCCTGGATAAGGGTGGCTGTAAATGCAATCATTGTTCCACACTGTTTTGTAATTGTGTCGAAATGGATGTGACAATCACGCTGTCCTAAAAACAGTGTTAGTGCACATACTACTAATAATTTTCCTCAGATTTCATTAACTTAATCCCTGATTTACATCAAAAGCATTTCTTTGTGCTGCTTAAGTAACTATAATGTGCTATAATCTGTTACACGGTTATAGGCTAATAGTGACTAGCTAATTGGAACACTGCTTATAATTAGCTTGGTAATTGGAGATACAAAACATCGACTCTATTATATATTATTCTTTTTTTTTTAATAATAATAAATTGATGAGGATATCGAGGCTGGCGCTCTGGAAGCTCTTCTCGCAGATCGTCCAGAGAAATGTCCTGTAACATGAACATCACATGTTTAACCACAGTGACTATAGCAGATTGTGACTAGTGATATGAGCTCTTTCAGGCACCTACCTCATATTCCTCTTCTAATATGACCAGCTGTTTCTCCATATCAATTTTCACTGAAACAAATGTACGGTTTGTACGGTAAATGTTGAGGGTTTTATTTTTTTATATATTACTTGATGTATATGCATGTGGCTGAAAATCACGTGATAATAAAATAAATGAATCCTGTGTGTGACGAAAGGGATCCAGGAAAAATGAAAAACAAATGATCATCTGATCACAAATCATGTTTTTTTTTATTTTTTTTTATATATATTCTAAATAAATTCATTCTGTATTAAAAATGAATGAAAAAAATACAAATCGAGTAAAAAATTGCATGTAAAAATATGAACCTCGAATATCACAAAGTATAAAAATTAATTTTTTATTTTTTTTATTTTTATAAATTAATTAATGACTTAATTCTGTTGGGGGGGGGAACGTTAAAACGAGATGTACATTTCTCTAAAAGTTTTAATGGAATATGTGGTTTTAAAAGTAATAAAGTAAAATTTAATTATACTGGAACAAAGCCCTATCTATAATAATGATTAATAATTTATCTCTTAAATTTCTTGAAGTTCCAGAGAAATACTCACTCAGTATGGCGGCGTTGGTGGTCTCCTTCCGAAAACGAAACTTCTTCAGTTTCTCCGTCAGGCTTGGATCCACCTCACACACGACCAGTGAGCTCGACTGAAACGTTTCATTTGTTTTGTATTTATATAGTTGCTTTATATTCTCTTGATTTGCTTCTTTATAGCTATTTTACATCACGGCGATTTCAACAAACTGTCATTCAAATTCGTTTCTATAGCGACAAATAAAATGCTGACAGAGGAGCGTGTGATCGTTTATGTGGCGAAGCTACAAGCTGTGTTCATTTGTTTATTTCATTTGTTCAATTTTTAATAAATTAATAATATTAAAAAGTAAATATGAAGAAAATGGCGAGGACAGCTTTAATGCAAGTTGTTTCACAACACGAATTGTAACTTTAAAGGGATAAAGCTATAAGGGATATAGCTATAAGGCTAATGGATAATCATAGCTACTATTGTAGCTAAAACACAATTTTTTTCTGTTTTGTGTTTCTTAAAGACACTCAGCATGTGACTAAAATTGTGCAATTCTAGTTCTCTCAATTCGAAACTAAATTCACACAGGAGCGGTTCAGGAAGGTGCAGCTTTATGTAACTTCTGTATTAAATCACAAAATTTGTCAAGAAATGTTTCGTAACTGAAATGTAACTTACATCTTGCTTTTAAGATTTTAAAAACAGGAGATTTTTATTAGCTAGCGAGAATAATAAAAGAAAAGAAAAGTCAGTGGTCTGTGAATCGTACTGCATATGTTTGCTGGGCGCAGAGACAGGAAGTGTTACAACACAAACTGTCTCACAAACCAACTTCCTGTAGTGCCGACAACAACAAAAATAAAAATAAAAATACACACGACACTGACATAAAATCAGGACTAGACCAGTATACACATATTATACTGCATGTGTGTTTCTTCAGCAGATGCACCGTGGAACATCTGGAACGATCTAAGAACATTCTAAAAGTGTAGAAATTGTAGAAAGTTTCCTACCATGGTTGTAGAGCGCGTCCTGGACTAACACTAATTTCCGTGTTTAACAGCAGCCGCGTATGCGACAGGATGCTGCAGTACAGAGAGGGTGTTAACACTCACGAAAAACACTCACATTAACACAATGACAACACAAACAAGAGGAACCAGAGACAGTCTGGGACCATGATTTCCATCGCCAGAATCTGAATCTTGACCCAAAGGTCAACTGTGACATCAGATGGATCAGATGTGCACACAAACAAACAAACAAACAAACAAAAACTGTACGACGTTCTTTTGGATGGTTTTGTCTTGTTATAGCATCTGATTATCGTCTACACTACACTCTGATTGTATGATAATTAATTAAGGAATTATTCATTATTATCACATGCTGTTATCTGGATCTGGTCTGGGATGAACTGATACCACTGAGGGTCTTAACCTGCTAGTAATAAAAAGAAATGGAAGCGAGTTGCACACAAATAACATACTTCTTAAGAAGAAAAAGTAAAAAGACAGATGAACAAACGACAAAATGAATAAATACACATTTTAATAGCTGATAAAAAGCTAAATAACTATCTAAACAAAAAGAAGAAGAATACAGATACACTAGTCTCTCTTTTTACACACACACTTCTCTCGATCTATTTCTCTCATACACACACACGTCTCTCTCTCTCTGTCTCTCACTCTCTCACACACTAATGGTCTCTGTCTCTTTTTACACACAGACACACACATGTCTCTCTGTCTCACACACAAAAACTCTGTCTTTTTACAAACACACACGTCTCTCTCTCTCTGTCTCTCAATCTCTCACACACTAACGGTCTCTGTCTCTTTTTACACACAGACACACACACACACGTCTCTCTGTCTCACACACAAAAACTCTGTCTTTTTACAAACACACACCTCTCTCTCTCTCTCTCTCTCTCTCTCTCTCTCTCTCACACACACACACACACAATGTGTCTCTGTCTCTCTTTTTACACACACAAACTCTCTTTTTACAAACACAAACACAAACACCGCTGTCTATTTCTGTCTCTCACTCTCTTTCTCACACACAAAAACTGTATCTGTCTCTTTTTACACACACAAACACACACACACACACACACACACACACACACACACACACACACACACACACAGTCTCTCTTTTTACAAACACCTCTCTTTCTGTCTCTCTCTCACATACACACTAACTGTCTCTGTCTCTTTTTCACACACACACACACACACACACACACACACACACACACACACACACACACACACACAAACGGTCTCTGTCTCTTTTTCACACACACACACACACACACACACACACACACACACACACACACACACACAAACTCTCTGTCTCTCTGTTTACTGTCAAACTGTTTCAAACACACACACACCGCTGTCTATTTCTCTCTCTCTCTCTCTCTCTCTCTCTCTCTCTCTCTCTCTCTCTCTCTCTCTCTCTCTCTTACACACACACACAAACAAACAAACTGTCTCTCTTCTTACAAACACACACCTCTCTGTCTATTTCTCTCTCTCACACACACAGTCTCTCTTTTTACAAACACCTCTATTTCTGTCTCTCTCTCTCTCTCAAACACAAACTGTATCTGTTTCTTTTCACACACACACACACACACACACACACACACACACACACTGTCTGTCTCTTTTTCTCTCTCTGTCTCTCTCTCTCTCTCTCTCACTCACTCACACACACACACACACACACACACACACACACACACACACACACACACACACACACACACAGTCTGTCTCTTTTTCACACACACACAAACACACACACACACACACACACACACACACACAGTCTCTCTTTTTCACACACACACACACACACACACACACACACACACAAACTGTCTCTCTTCTTACAAACACACACCTCTGTCTAATTCTCTCTCTCTCTCTCTCTCTCTCTCTCTCTCTCTCACACACTCTCTCTCTCACACACACACACACACACACACACACACACACACACACACACACACACACACACACAAACTGTCTGTCTCTTTTTCACTCTCTCACACACACACACACACACACACACACACACACACACACACACACACACACACAGAGTCTGTCTCTTTTTCACACACACACACACACACCCGCGCGGTTCTCTCTCTCTCTCTCTCTCTCTCTCTCTCTCTCTCTCTCTCTCTCTCTCTCTCTCCGCAGGAGAGATTCTCCTCCTCCGCGATGTCGGGATTAGGAGCAGTGAATAGCGGCGCTTTAACATTCACATGCACTCTCATACACACACATTGAGTGCTGAGGATGGAAACTGTGTGTGAGTAAATCAGAGAGCAGCACACACATACACACACACACACATACACACACACACACACACACACACACACACACACACACACACATTTAAACCGCGGCGAGCTCTGCAAAACAGTCTGGATGCTAACGGCGAGGCCTCGGCTGAAGAGGCTAACACACAGCTTGTAGCATAATTAGCCTAGCTTACATTCTCCTGGAGTCGTTGTTGGATTTCAGCAAACTAGTAAGCATTAAAACGATGTGTTTATTGCCTTATTAATTGCAACGAATGTGTATAATAACACAATAACTCGGTTTGTGTATACATCTAGCAGATAGTGCTAATGCTAGTTATCGAAATAACGTTAGCATAAAACCAGATTGTCACTGATAAGCATTGACATTAGCTTAGCTTGTAGCTTAGCTTTTTTTTTTTGGAGTTCGCGGATTGCATTTCTGCATGCATTATTTAATTATTATTATTATTATTCATTTATTATTCATGTTTAACACAAAGGCAATGTTGAAGTTATTTCCCTGCTGTTAATTTTGCAGAGAAAATCCTCGGTGATTTCCACACAGTGGGCCATTAATGCTTCTAGCTTGATAGCATAACGAACGGAACAAATTATACACACTTTAATTTTTCATTTGTTTTTGACCACAGGGTTTTAGACCTATTTTCTTTATCCACAAACCTCAGGTTAATACCTACAAGAAACGAGCCTTTTATTATTATATTTTTAACGAACATTTTAGCAAAATTGTTGATAATAGGCGCTAATGCTAGTGTGTATTAGCAAGCTAACAGTCCAGGCGTTCGGTCTCCTTGGCAGCGGCTAGTCTTAGTTCATTAGCATCGCTTAGTTTTAAACTTTTAGACCACGTAAATGTTTTTATTTATTTTTTAACCTGGATGAAGATACAACCTGGTGATTTTTATCTAGACTTTTTTTTTTCTAAAGAAAATGCTGTTAAATTTTATAAAGTTTAATATTGAGTTATCATACTAGCGCCTTTTCCTTTACATATGTGTGCCCATGATGGTTGGTCTGGGTTTAAGTTGTTTATTAAAAGAAAGAAAGAGAGAGAAAAAAATCCATACATTTGTGAACTTAGTGAGATTTATATATTTTTAAAACAAATCATATGTAATTAGCTTTTTTAATTTAATATTGAATGGTAAAGCTAATGCTGGGGAAAAGGGAGGGGTGTCCTGGATAAATGTCAGAAAAAACATTGTTGTTGGATGAATGGAGCCCAGCCCTCTACAAAAATCCACACACACACACACACACACACACACACACACACACACACACACACACAAACACACAAGACTGCAACATTCCAGGCAAAAATGCACTGAAATCATTTATCAAACAGGGAAAATGCTTGTTGAGTTTGGATCTTTTTTTTAATACCAAGAATAAAAATGCATGCACAAAAATGTGATAAACTAGCCTAAAACAAGTTCACACGTTTCTGCACTAAGCCAATTTATCATCCCATCCTGCGTGTTACGCCAGAACCGAACAGAAACATACGAGGCCAATTTAAAACAATTTTACAATTTTTTTTGTTTGTTTGTTTATCTCGTTTACAAGGAACGGACACGTTGGAATTATCATTATTATTTTTTTACATCGTTTTTCTTTTCCTCTTCCTGCTGCATCTGAGCTCTCAGAAATTAAAATAACATACAAGAGAAACTTTTACACAGTGGATGAAATGAATGCAGGGAACTTAAAAAAAAAAAAAAAGGTCCTACTCCTAAAAGTTTGAACGTAGTGCTTTTGGGTCGTTTTCGTAGAAAGTAAAATAATACAAAGTTTTGGGTCTTGTAATGCAAGTGCCATTGGATACAGTGCTTTTCTTTCTACAGCATTAAAATGTACACTCAGCAGATTAAGTGTAAAAGTCATACAAGTTACCTTCAGCTCCTTGGGTCAAAAAGAACATGTGTGTTGTCTTTTATTCTGACTTTTAACAGTAGAGCTGACACGAATCCACTTTCTCTTTATGATCCTAAAACCCTTCTAAATGAAAAAGTATTAGAATTAATGTTTATCAGATTATCTGTTTTAAAAATAACCTTTGTAGGTAAACAATTTGTTTAGAGTTTGTTTCCATACCAGTAAAAATGTCCGTGTTTTTGGGCTCTTTAAATAACAGTTTTGAAAATATGTGGGAAATATGGAATTTTAGACCAGCAGAGTTTTTACAGACTTTATACAAAAGGAGGATGAGGGGATGAGGAGGGACATAAAGATGATACAAAGTGGATTATGCATGAAAACTAATACAGGCTTTCACAAATGTATGCATTCAGATAATGTCTGAGTTGTCAACTATATAAACACACACACAGGACATGTAGTAATAATTAATTAATAGTATAAAGTAAAAGTATATCTATAAGGATGCAAGGTTTCTGCTCAGGAAAAGGAAACTGAATGCTTGGAAAAAGAAACACACATGCATTTTGTCCTTTTAACCAAAGTGTAAGTAATCCATGCTTGATTTGTTCTCGTACATGAGCGCGCTCTCCCCCTCTCCCCCACCTTTTTTTTTTTTTTTTTTTAAATCTGTGTTTTAAATGCGTGTCGTCTTGGAAAACCAGTTCCTTTGCCCTGTTCTGAATTTCTGGCATATGGCCACTTTTTTTTTCTTTTAAATCGGTATTTGGAGCAAAATGTCACACAACAGTGTTTATCACACTTATAAGGAATCACTTTTGTGAGCTACATTCAGCTGCCAACGGGTGTAAGTCCAGGAGAGCCCGTGTGTATGCTCTATCGGGATTCCAAGGGTTAATTTGACCAAAGTGTGCAGCAAGCTAACAGAGGCCTCTTATCATGGGTTAATGTTTTGTATCTCAATGATCCTGAGCTTCTCTTAGGAAGTGGAAAGAGGAACCTGACAAGGATTGGACCGGCTCTGTAGGGAATAAACGACTGCATTTTCTCACGTCTGCATTTTGCGCAAGGTGGTGATGAAACACCTGACGTTACAGGAAATATGCGATCGTTTTCAGTCTAGTCAGTCGTGGGTTAACGAGAGTGTCTTGCTAATCCTGAATCGAGAGTTGCTGTAGTCTGCAGTAAGGCGCTCTGTTTGCTCAGCGAAGCCGATTATCTTTAAGTACATTTGTAACCTTATGTCTATAAGAAGAAGGATGCTGATGATTGTAATGAACAGTATGGAGATGATATTGCAGTGATGTTCATCACCTTTCACTTCGGTTCTGTTTTGAGAGAAGGTTCTGTGGAATCAACGTGTCATCAGACCCTCAACAAATTCTTCTGGTTCTGACAAAGTAGATTTAGCATCTTGCGTTTTAACCCTGAACCCCAGTCACTGTCTCGGTGAAGTTTGGTTTTCTGTCAGAGCCCTAAAACATGCATGTATGTAGAGTGACCAAACGTAGGCTGCTCCCCAATTTGCTGGTGACTCCTAGGTTCAGAACTGCATCCATCTGCCATGTTTAAGGATGTAGGTGTTTTCAAATGCAGTGAGTACAAATAAAAGCCTTTTATGAAAGTCAGTTTACATGCCAAATCAGGTAAGGAGTAGAATCTAGTTTAGGCTAAAACATTGTCGCTGTAAAGTGACACCTCGGTGTGCGTAGCCAACCTTCTGCTATGCCTGGAAAGATTTGACTGTGTTGTTGTAGTTTTAATACTCAGCTTAATACAGCTATGATGTTGAGGTTGGATCATGCGGGCGCATTTCTTTAAACGCACAAATAATCGAACTTACTAGCTGTTTTTCTGTTGTTTGTTCTGATTCTCTATAGCTTCTTGCTGCCTCTCACTGTGGACTCATTCCTGGATTATCTCTCCCACTTTCTCTGTGACTGCTGACTGCTGATCTCTAAACTGCCCCTTCCCTGCGCCACTGGCCCTTCACTTGGGCCAGAACCATGTGAAGCTTTTCTTATGCAGCTCCTGAGTGGACTGTAAGACTATTTAACACCAAATATCCTACACTAAAGGCCACAGCCCTTAACATTAACCCCTCACTTTCGAGAGGACTCCGATAGGGTTCGCCATGATGTTCCGGGACCAGGTGGGGATTTTGACGGACTGGTTTAAGGGCTGGAACGAATGCGAGCAGACAGTGGCGCTGTTGTCGTTGCTCAAAAGGGTTTCGAGGACCCAGGCACGATTCCTCCACATCTGTTTGGAGCACTGGCTGGCCGACTGCACTGAGATACACTTACTGGAGGCCGAGGCAAACAATGCAGGTATGTTGTTGATGGTTTGAACCATTCAAAAAAATATAAAATTCTTTGAGTTTCTAAAGTTCTATTAAAATGCAAGTGTGTGTGGGGAGCAAGGGCGTCGATTTGGGGAGGGACGGTAGGGACATGTCCCTACCAATATCCAGGGAACACTCAATTGTCCCTAGCAATAATTCGACCAAGCCTATGTATATTTATACATAACCACTGATATCTGTCTGTGTCTTGTGCTTTTTTACTTATTTCATTTAACATTTATCCAGGAATCATTAAATAAGATGAAAATATTTTACAACGGCATTCTGTAAAAAAATAGCACAACTAGTGGAGCACAAACGGTTAACAGATTTACCCCCTGCAATGAATCCCGCTTCTGTAACTCAACTCTCTAAAATGATTGGCCTTTGCCTTTTTTGAGACCCGCCTCTCTAACCCACGTCACTGTTTGATTGGCTTTGTCTTTCTCGCTAATGTGTTGAGGTCGGCTGCAGCTATATTCCGTTGTATGAAGCAATATGCAACGTGATTATGCAGGTTACCGGTATGTGAGTAAGAAAGTATTCTTATAACAACAGTTTTATGCACAAAATATGGGGAATTTTGTCCCCACCAATGTCAAATAAATTATGTCCCCACTAATATCAAAATCAAACTTTCGCCATTGGCCGGGAGGGTGGTCTGTTGCTCAAAAGGTTAACCATATCGTCCAAAGACCAAGAGTATGAACCCGGACAATGCCTGTGCCCCAGTGAGATGTGTGTAATCCCATCTCTGTAACTGTTCTTAAATAGGTTTTAGGAACCTACTGTACAGAGTTTGGCCAAACACCACCTATTAAAAACCCTTTTCTCTCTCCAGCCATAGTGAGCCAGTGGCAGCAGGAGCCCAAAGAGAAGGTTGTGTCACTGCTGCTTTCGCATTTACCCCTGCTGCAGCCACGGAACAGCGAGGCCAAGTGTGAATACATGAAGCTGCTACAGCAGGTGCTGAGCCACACCATCGAGAGCAGCATTTTTGTGGAGGAGAGCCGCCAACTGCTCTCCTATGCCCTCATCCACCCAGCCACCACGCTTGATGATCGCACCAACCTCGCACTGTGGCTTAACCACCTTGAGGAACACCTGTCTGCTCGACCGCCTCCTGGACCGTACCACCATCATCACGGCCGACAGGGCTCAGACGAATGGACAGGTCCGACCGACTCCCTGGAGGTTGCACATGCCTGGCATGATAAATCACCGTCAACATGTAGCTCGCCTGCCGGCCAGAACGGGCACATGTCTTTTCCCGGTGTTGGTGGAGTGCCCTCCCCAATGAACAGCAATAGCACAGGTCAGTGGTGCGTGCAGGAATGTTAGTTTGGGAAGCGTAAAACAGTGCGGATCAGTGTTGTGGGAAGTCTTAAAGGCGGGGTCTCTGATTTTTGAGAAATTCTTCAGAAAACTGACTCGGGCCGAAAACAAACAAACAAAACAAAAATCAAAACTAACGTGTAGCCAATTAGCAGAAAGGGGCGTGTCTTGTCAATATGGGCAGAGAAAGTGTGCAGTGCGCATGTGTGACATTAGCAGAAAGCGGTTTTAACATTGACATGGAGGATAAAACCAAAGAAGGAAAGAAAAGAGAGACTTACGATAAGGACAAGAAGTAGGACGTGTTAATATAGGATCAGCTTTCCAGCGCTGGAGAGGACTGAAGGAGCAGGAAGTTGGCCACATATTCACAGATTGGAGTTTCCTGAGTCAATAACTCCTGAGCTAAACGCTGTTACTACACAAATAACACCTCTTTTCTATCGTAGTAATGTAGAGAGGCAGCTACAACCGCGTTTTGTGTAGTAACAGCGTTTAGCTCAGGAGTTAATGACTCGGGAAACTCCGACCTGTGAATATGTGGCCGACTTTACTTAAGACGCCGAGGCGCTTTTTCCCTTCTCGATAGGTGAGTAACGTTGGTTTTGCTTTGTTACACAGAACTAATATATGCCTTTGTCCTTTACATGATTATGCTTGTGTGTCATTTTTGCTTGTTTGTTTATCTACAATCGTATTGTTCTTCCCTTCAGCTATGATAAAGACACGTTTCTTTCTGTTAGTCGCCCGGGTTACGTATGTATGTGTGGGCGGAGCTATCGATACAGGGGTGGGACCCATTTGGGTTAGGGGCGTGTTTGTTTTGGTGATTTCAAATGTCGACATTGGCTTTAAAAAATCGGAGACCCCACCTTTTAAGTGTACGTGTTAAGTGATAATTAATTGTTTTTATTTTTTAGGCCTTTCTGGTCAGGTACAGCAGAGCTCAGTGACGCGGTCGATGTCTCTTATTCCTGCCAACCAACCGGGTTGTAGCTCTGATTGGCTGGGCCAGGACGAAATGGGTGGGCGCCAGGGAGCCACAGGGGCGGAGCATGCACCACTGTCTCCACAGGGCAGCGTAGCTTCCTCAGGCAGTGAGCAAACAGAGGATCAAACCAATACACGGAACACGTTCCAGGAGGACGGCAGTGGCATGAAGGGTAAAAAAATTTGTCCAATAAATTAACTCTTATTAGTACTGCAGTTAGTGTTACGCAACATGAAATCTTGTGCGTGCGTGTCCTAGACGTGCCAACGTGGTTAAAGAGTCTCCGTCTGCACAAGTACGCATCCCTTTTCTCCCAGATGAGTTATGAGGAGATGATGGTTCTAACCGAACAGCATCTTGAGTCACAGGTCAGTATTTTATTCATCTTCTGCTCTCACTGGCATGTTTCATTGTTTCAACAAAGGAGGATTTATTTTGCAGAACGTGACCAAAGGAGCTCGGCACAAGATAGCACTGAGCATTCAGAAGCTGAGGGAGCGACAGTGTGTCCTCAAGTCTCTTGAAAAGGTCAGCCGTGCAAAATGTCAAGCATGTTAATCGAGCTTTTCTTTGTATGCGATTCAGCAAACTTTAATATCACAACCTTCCACAGGATATCCTTGAAGGCGGAAACGTCCGGAATGCCCTGCAGGAACTTCAGCAGATCATCATCACGCCCATCAAAGCCTACAGCTCGCTCACCACTACCCAGAGAGAGGTGGAGCCTGGAGCCACACCCACTGAAAAAACCGCCAATCCTGTGGAAGAGAAGGACGCAGGTGTAGAGGGTTTTCAGAGCCACAATCCTCCACCCTGCGACGGGGAGCCTTCGTCCACGCCCATTTCAGAAGGAGACATTCCTGGGCAGTTTACGCGCGTGATGGGGAAAGGTGAAGCCTCAAAGTAGCTTGTAGTTTCTAAAAATTGAAAGAATAGATACACACAGCTGTACATGTGCATAGCGGTGACTAAATGTGGTGTCTGTGCGTGTGTGTGTTTCAGTGTGTACGCAACTGTTGGTATCACGGCCCGATGAGGAGAACATTAGCTGCTACCTGCAGCTCATCGAGAAGTGTTCAACCCATGAGGTGATTCTCTGCAGAAATTGTGATTTTCAGACCTAAATGACCATTTTAAAACCTCTTTTGTGTTGTTGAGGTGCACACATTGTGTTTTAGCCATGCTCTTATAATACTTGTGTGTCTGGCCTTTAGGCGTTCACGGAGACGCAGAAGAAGCGCTTGGCGTCTTGGAAGCAGCAGGTGCTGAAGCTTCTCCGCCTTTTCCCACGGAAAGCCATGCTGGACATGCCCGTGTACCGACAGAAAGGGTCTGTCTCATTCACCCGCTCCCGCCCTCCTTAGCCTAGTTCTGCCTCTGTTAATACTCAGCAGACGCTCTGATTCAAAAATACTTCAAGACAATTGAGAAAACAGTTCAAGGTGTTTCCATGAGCTTCGGGTCCTGATTTGAATTCTGAGTCGCATTGGATCAAAACATGTGCTAAGTGAACAATGAAAAGCATACAGAGAATCTGAATGTGGCTGTTTGTGTCTGTAGGTGGGCGTATGGTTCAAACTCTTTGCCCACAGCAGGCTCTGTGGGTGGAGGTGTGTCTCGTCGAGGTCAGAGGCAGTTCCCCTTGCCCCCTCGTGGAGCGCCGCTTCCCAGTCGCATGGGGATCATCACACACTCTCCACGTCACACGCTTGCTAACCAGCCAGCTGTCAGCACACAGGGCAGACAGGTGTGTGTGTGTGTGTGTTTCTGTCTGTGTGTGAGAAGGTTGCCGGGCCAGACTGTATCGATTTGACAATGTGATGTGTGTTTTAGAACCTGTGGTTTGGGAATCCTGGGGGGAGTAACAGTATGCCGAGTCAGAGCCGGAGCTCCGTGCAGAGAACACACTCCCTCCCTGTACACACATCTCCACAAACCATGCTCTTGTTTCAGCAACCAGGTATATACACACACCTTATGTTTTATTTTACACCTTGTACATAATCACTCATGCTCTCTTTTTTTTTTTTTTTGTCCTTCCCAGAATGCCCCGTTCCAGGGACTGACCTGGAGATCAATCCCACGCTGGAGTCACTGTGCCTCAGTATGACTGAACACGCCTTAGGAGGTACAGCCAATCACTGCACAGCTTTTGCACACTACTGTTCAGTCAGTATCCTGTGCATCTATCTATGATTTGATGAAAAACAGTTACTGCAGGTAGAAAAGACTGAATTTATGATGGCCCTCGTAGAAAATCCTGTAAGTCCTGTTTTACACTAAGAATTGCTCGTAGCAACATTTAAATTCTCTCTCTGTCTCTCTCTCTCTCTCTCTCTCTCTTTCTCTCTGTGCAGATGGAATGGACAGAACATCAACAATATAAAAATAAAAGCAACGTTAAAAAAAAAGAGGATATTTTGCAATCTCACCCTTCTCTTCACGCATGTGCGGCCTGGAACGCGCAATCTACGCTTAAAAAAAAAAAAAAAAAAAAAAATTCACTACAAAAGAAACGGTGAGGAAATGAACTGTGTACATGTGCGCTTGATATTTTTCTACTTTATTATTCTAAGTTTATTATAAAAGGAATACAGATGACTATTATATGAGAGGCAGTGACCCGCGTGTCGGACCGCTCGGCATCCCGGAGGAAGGGACGGGAAGAGAAACGTCGCTGTCCAAGTCTCAGATGGCCTCCTCAAGTCCGGATGAACTGTGTGCTTATATCGAGCGAAAGCTGGACGGGCCGCTGAAGTGAGCTCGGCTTTGCGGGGGTTCAGCGGAGAGCGAATGTTTTGGTGCTGATATTAAGGGCTCTTGGTCTGTTCTGTCATTCATTTAGCAGTTGTAATCAAACACACACACACACACAGTTCGTTAACACGTCCTGTGTCTTATAGCTGCATTTACAAGGACTTTTTAGTATCTCTCAGAAAAACTGCAGTATTCTTTGAAATGAAAACAAGTGTGAATCAACAACAACAAAAAGACCATATGTTGACACGTGCGCACATCAGCCATCAGGAGGTTGTCCTAGTGAGTCTTCTTTTGTGACGAAGACAAAGTCCTAACGGTCCTTGTGAACGCGGCTTTAGACATCACGATAAACTGGGATCAACATTCCCATCTTTTTAACTAATCACTGCTGTGTGATGTCCTCGCCGTGCGCCTCTGGCTCCCCATGATGAAGCAGTTTGATTTTCAGGCTGTATTTTCGAACCTTGATCACTAGTGTTTTTGCTGCAGCTCATCTTTAAACCCCACAATTATTAATTTTTTTTTCTCCAAAATTAACGCAGAAATTATTGATTGGTTGCAAATACTGAACTGTAACTATGAATGCAAAGTACTTACAAACTACTAAACCTGACCACTTAGTGGACTTTTTGTAAATGTATTCAATGTTTCAATATTTATCTATCAATGTTTTGCTGTATTAATGACATGAGACGAGAACAACACAGCAGCCTGCTTACTGCTTGGTCACTGTTTGTGTGAGGAGATAGTGGCGCACATCGATGACACCAGAGACTGGTTTAAAGATCTGTTGATGGAAATCGTGTTCACACAAACACACACACACACACACACATGCTGGCACACTCTTCGTACTGACACGCTGCATGACAAGCTTCTGGGCACTTTGTGAATTCTGTTGGCAGGATTTATTATTTTTTTAATTATTAAGAGCGACACAAACTGTGTGCATCCTTAATAGTTTGCTGTTGGCTTTTTTTTTTTTGTATCAGTAATTACTGTTGTGTGAAGACTAACTTACGGGGATGGAGAATTATTTCAGCGACGTGGTTTCGGTCCCGGAGCACGACGAGTCACAAACTTTTGACATTCCGTATTTAACCGTCTGAAAGTTCCAGGAAGTGAGTCATTCAGTACAAAAAAGAAACCAAGTAGTGAACACAAGGCTAGGTCAGCGATGGAGCTCAGCGATCGCCTGATAGGATTCACCTTAAGCCCCGCCCCTCGTTGCCTGTCTGTGGTCGAAATTGTAGCCCCCGTCTGGAATTTCATTTTTTTTTTTTTTTTTTTTTAATCGGATAAATTGTCATGATTTTGAAAAAGTTGGTCAGCTCGTTCACTACAAAGTGCACCGTCGAATTAGTTTACGTTCATGAATTTAAACATTCTCACTATGGATATTCGTCTTAATCTGAATTTCTCGCTTGAAAGAATCGTGCAGAATAAGTTGTGCAGCTTTTTAAATCGATCACAGACACATTTCAGTTTAGGATTTTAAAAAACCATCTCCTCTTCATACCTTTATATAGGACACGATGTTTATATCTTGTTGGCACTTGCGTTTTTGGGGAGGAAATAAAAACCCAACTGATCACTACATGTGCTACACCAGAGTTTGGCTGACATGACTCTTAGCTAAACCTTAAGGCATAAGAAATAATTTTTCTAGCATCGACGTGTTTACAAAAGCAGAGCGACACTTAAAACTGATCTTTATCAAGCAGCCGGTTGTAAGGGTTGTACTTTTGTTTTTATATATGTATAAAAGGCAGAGCTGGACTCATTATGATCCCTTTTTTCCTTTCTCATGGGCCAATTGTACTCCCTTTCACTCACATTTCTCTCTCTCGCTCTCACTTCTCATACACACACACATGCCCAGCCCAGCCCTGGTTTGTATTATTTTACTTTCTTTTCATCCTCCGTTCCTTACAGTCAAGAGATTTTATGACTAAAACACAAAAAGGTGCTGATATATTACATTTTTTTTGTTTGTTTGTTTATGGGTCTCATATAATACGCCCTAACAGTACAGCCTGCTAGAGTGATGAACTGTAAAAGTCTTAAAGACCATTTAAAAAAGAAAAGAAAACTCTGAGAGTCATGTATACAGGTCTTCGATTTGCTCTTTATTTCCTGCAGAGCCTGATCTGTTTTTTTGTTTGTTTTTCTAGTAAAACCTACAAGAAATCTGTTTTCTGAAAAGTTTTATTTTTTTCTTGTCAATTCTTTTGGACATCCTATTTACAGCACCCTCATCAACTCTTTTAACAGGAACACACTTCATTACACACCTTTAGTTTTCTCACAAGTGCCTCACATGCACGGAGATTGAAGAAGAAATGACACCATGTGTCATGCAGATGTAGAAAATTAATCAAACAACGGTTGTAGTGAAACAGTTGCTCTCGCCAACCCAACTAAACGGTGAGCCTCAAAACGGCCGCCTTTACGGCAGTTATTTGCAACAGTACTGGTTATTTTATTTCATGCTTGTTTCCCATTTATAAAAACAATTATAGTAGTCCATTTTGTTCATTTCTTTTCTCTCTTAAAATTTATAAGAGAAAAAAACTGTCATGAGACCAGGAAAATGTTACAGCTTTACTTTTGTCACTGGAGACTCCTTCCTTAAGAGCTAAATAAACATCTCACAGAAAATGTCCACAATTACAGCTGTTTTATTGGTACAGGTTGCTAAGTTATAGAACGAGAGCAATAGCAAACTTGAACTGCCAGAACTGTTACAGGAGATAAATTGACTTCTGACCAATCAGAAGCTAGAATGTACACACCGATATGTTGGTTTAAAGGAGTAATTATACCTGGTTTGAATCAATACAATAAACATAATAATAATAACTTCCACTGCTTCTGTACACAGGTCAATAAATTATTTTCCCAGAACCGTCTACATCTAAACTACGCAGGCCGCTGTGGCTTTCTCGGATCTTTTACCTGGAAATGTTCCCCTTTAAAAACAACCTTGAAGCTACAGATTTGAACCTTAGGGACCAGGGTGTAGCTTTTCAGCTTTATTTCCCAATTTATTCCTTGGAGGATCGATAAAGAAGGTCTAATGGTGAAAAGGTCTAAAGTAAAGAAGGCACATTAAAGATACGAACCAAGAAGGCTTGATGGTACAGCTGCAGTGGAGAAAACGCTGGAAGCTCGTGATATATGTACACCATCAAGTGTGTGATGTCAAACTAGAAACCATATAAAATACAGTACCCCTTTACGCGTCGATCACAGCGACACCAGCCAATTGTGGGCATCTTTGAGCTGGTGTATGTAAAACACCGCTTTGGTGTAAAATTGCCAACTCCACTTTTAAGCTTTCAGTATGTTCATTAAGTATGTTCATTCATTCATTCATTTTCTACCACTTATCCGAACTTCTCGGGTCACGGGGAGCCTGTGCCTATCTCAGGTGACATCTGGCATCAAGGCAGGATACACCCTGGACGGAGTGCCAACCCATCGCAGGGCACACACACACTCTCATACACTATGGACAATTTTCCAGAGATGCCAATCAACCTACCATGCATGTCTTTGGACTGGGGGAGGAAACCGGAGTACCTGGAGGAAACCCCCGAGGCACGGGGAGAACATGCAAACTCCACACACACAAGTATGTTTGCAAATTAATTCTAACCACCTCGAATCAAAATGTCAGAGTACTTATTACATGATAACAATATTAACAAGAGTTTACATTTTGCCAGATCATTTTAAATACTGGCGTTTTGTTTGTAAATATGTATAATGATGAATAATGAGAAGTGGAAGTCAATGACACAGTGTCCTTGTTTAAGCCCTCAATTCCTGTCCTCTTCTCACGCGCGCGCACGGTGTCGCTGTGTGGTTTCAGCATGTCTGTTTCAGCACCACATCTCTGTGGACAGCTCCGCCTCTAACATTATAGACGCCACACCTCCATGGTTGCCATGTTGAGATGAGATATCCCTCATATTAGGTACGGGTGGCTTTCGGCTCGCCTTAGCTATAAGCTACAATAACACT
>NC_062528.1:2295268-2355268 GCF_022655615.1 Tachysurus fulvidraco | reverse complement strand
AACTTTTGTCTGGTCAAACCGTAACACATTTCCCCACAGTTTGGGGAGATTGAATCGTTTGGCATAATTGATACGAGCTTGCATATTCATTTTTGTCAATTAGTCACATGCGAGGAGTGAGCAGTTCCTGACAGAAATCCATATAGTTCTTTCAGTGTTGCTCTTGGCCTCTTGGCCTCTTGGCTGCATCTCTGATAAGATTTCTCTTCATCTACTCATCAACTTTGGAGGGTCGTTTTCTAATTTATGTTGTTATTTCTGTCCTTATATTTTAATATCATTAGGATGTGTAGACTGTTTATATCCGCTGTATATGTAACAGACACTTTACAATGATTTAAATGAGTATTAGCAAGTAATAACAACAGTGAAGTAATATCATATTTAATATACAAACCATGTAGTATACAGAATACATATTGCACATGTAAAGATATCCAACTGAGAGATAAATGGATGTGTTGTTAAATATTGGGCTCGATCGATGGTATTCTGCATCGATAGCAATCTTCTGCACCTATGGATAATTTGATAGGAGTCAAAACTGTGATGTTAGAATCGGTCATGTACCAATTCTCAGCATCTGTACTCATGCACTTTGAACCTCTGACTCAGATTAAGACGAGGCCAGTTTGTGATCGTACGAATAAAGGCTTTAGCACTTTTTTTTTCAATATTAAAAACTATGTGACTATTTAAAGAAAGAAGGCAATAAGTACGAGTGTAACGTCTCAGTGGTGATTTGAGACAGCAGCCACGTTGATTTTATTCATTGTGAGATGATGGATTTAGTGTGTAATAAACTCTCAGATAAATAATAATAAAAAAAATCCTCTATGGAGACAGCAGTGTTCCAGACTCTTCCTTTGTATCACCAGCCTTCACAATCACAATCCGATTGTTCAGAAAGTGAGAATTATTTTTTTTGATAACAGCAGCTCTGGCAGCATTACACCACCATACCAGTGTAACCATGACAACAAGTGCAAACAGTGGTTTAAGATCAGCTTTAACATCAAGTGAAAAACTTCAACTATTCAACATTTACATGTTTTAAAACCAGAAAGTGACATGGAAGTAAATGGAAGAAGTTGTGCTGTGATTCTAGTGTTATTCTAGCGACCTCTGCTGGCAGGGAGGGGAAATGTCCTGATTCCATACAGACATCAATCTGTAGATCTTGTGTAGAATTAAACATGCCGATCAGAGAGAGGACACTGAAGGGAATCATCGCAGAATCTTCTAGATCTGTTTGTCATCATAGACATGTGGATATTAATGTTGGTTTTTTCATGACAGGTGGATTCCTCCCCAAATTTGTTAGAAATTTATTCACGCATGCCCTGTATGGTACACACGTAAACATACTTTATTCTGCCTGTTTTGTATGAAACTGTGGCTGTAGCCTGGGTTAAGTTTGTGGAGTAAAACTATTCCTTTGAAACGTATTCATTACAGCAAGTATAACGAACTTGCACTTCCAGGTAGCATGATATTACACTTGCTAAAGGATCATGGATTAGCGGTAGTTCGATGTTTCGTATCATGTGACGTGTCCAGCAGGTATTCAATGTGACTGAGGAGAGAGTTGAAGAACTGAGGAACACCCTCGTAACCTGCAAGAAGAAGAAAAAGGACTATTACAATAGTTTAATATGTTTAAAAAAGGAGTAGCTGCAGCACGGAGTTAGGTGTGTGCTTTAAATTTGCAATTCAGTCAAACTTACTATCTAAAAACCTTATCACTCTCTTATGTCCCCTTGTGGTGCTGTTGCGCTTGGTTCCACAGAAATATACAACATATGTTTGATTTTGATGTGATTGTGGTGCTTGGCCTTACCAGGGAATATGTTAATGTCGATGATGGTGAGTGTGTGCGTGTCTATGTTCATAATGACGTCCACTCCAAACAAAGCCATTCCAAGCTCCGCCCTCAACTCCTTCACCATGGCAACCATCGCATCATCACTCGGGGCAGGGACTCGAGGCATCGTCTCATCCACCTAGGAAAATATTGCTCACCGTTTTATAAAACATACTCATTTTTATACATATACCTTATTAAGGCATGTAATTAAATGCTACTAATGAAAAGTAATTTGGGTATTAATAAGTGCGCTAATATCATTTCTACTAATTAGACATAAAATAATGTTTGCTTACTGTAGTTAGATGAGAGCAGGACTCAGGTTTGGACACCTCATGACTGTTAAAGAAAATGGTTTTCCTGTCTAAGCACAAACATACATCAAGATAAAAATGGATGTCTTCTGTGAAACACTGAGTAATATTTTCAGTTTCTTTAGCCAACTAGCCTGCTAATTCAATGTGTTTGCTTCTAGCTATCATATTATATCCTACGTACCAAAAAGTAGCTTGCTAATGACCTTACCAAATAAAATCTGTTAGACAAAAACTAGCTATTAAATCAGACAATATATTTTGTTAAGATTTATCCACCATTTGAATTGGTACTTTCTCAATTCTATGCTAATTAAGCATGCTAATTTGCAGGAATGATTTCTTCCTTCCGGTCCTTTGTGGCGCATCGATTCTTCAGTTCCTTGCTCCTGACTTTAGTGTCATTTGGTACCCATGATTATGTACCATATACAGTATGTATGCACAAAATGGGAGAAAAACATATAACCATGGTGTATAGAGACATTCGAGTAAGAGTATGTTCACACATAAATATTTGGCGTATAAGACTTTTAATGTAGGCGAGGTTTAAGAAGCCACCCCTCCTTTACTGAGACTGACAGGTGCAGAAAGCATGACTCTTTTAATATAAATAACAGGCAGAAAACAGAGGCCACGCCTCCTTCATTTAGACTGACAGAGACAGATCACGCCCCCTTTAATGTGAATCACTAACACAATGTCCATGCCATGACTAATCCATGTCAATTTTCATACTAGCAAAATAAGTAGTATTTTGTACGAGTGTATAACACGAGTGAAAGCGAATCAGTCTGAGTCAAATGAATCAATGAATCTTAATATAGGTTACAAGTATATGTAGGTTACAGTTTAGCATAGTGGAATGAATACATAAATTAATGAATGAATCAGCTTATTGGGGTGGTTCAATGAATCAAACAAGCTTTCTGACTCTCTGTACGACTCACTGTGCTGTCACACAAACCATGTGTGGCCTAAAGTGATTGACTCAGTGATTCATACATTAAGATGATACCAAAACAAAGATGGAGTATGTTTGTGCATAAAACTGTATATTTTCATTCGATCGGTTATCAGTAATAACTCGCGTTGTGTGTATAACGTTGTGAGTTTTGTGATTTAAACTCTTATTCTAACGTGTGTAGTGTTTCTATAAACCGCTGTGTGTGTATTTGGCTGTTGCACTGTTAGAACACGTTCAGACTGTTAAGCGAGAGTCGTCGTGAGGTTTTTCGCAGGGAACATGGCTGTGTGTGTGTGGGTGTGTGTGTGTGTGTTACCCCATGTTCCCTGATTAAAGCACCACTGCAGTTCTCTTAAACAAGCCAAGGAGGATGAGGCTTCTAAGCCATTATAGTTCTCACACACACACACACACACACACACACACACACACACACACACACACACACACACACACACACACACACACACACACACACACACACACACAAACACACACACACAGCCATGTTCCCTGCGAAAAACCTCACGACGACTCTCGCTTAACAGTCTGAACGTGTTCTAACAGTGCAACAGCATCTGTTAGAATCTTGGCAAGGTTGTGAGCTTTATCTCAGTGTTAAGATCAATCTGCCATCCTCTGATGAACCTTGTGAATTTTTTTTGTACAGTGTTGTCAGTCAGGGTAGAAAAACTATTTAAACAATTTTAAAAGCAATGCACTTTTTTCCTGTTGCGGTCGCTAGCACAGTTAAACCTGCAATAAGCTCCATTTAAAATGAAAACCTTTCAATGTTATATGTATATACAGCGAATGTAAAAGGTCTACACACCCTTATGAAATTGCAAGTTTTCAAAATAGAAAGACATAAATAACAACATAAAGTTCAGACTTGTTACATCTTTAATGCAATATTAAAACAAATAGAGAAATCCAGACATATATTTTTTTAAAAATTTAATTATTAAAAAAAGTTTAATGCCAAAATATCTTGGTATTTGGAGCTGTTCATTTTCCCATCTATCTTGACAAATGCTCCTGGACCAGCTGAAGAGAAGGATCCCCAAAGCACAATGCTACCACCACCATGCTACACTGTCGCTACGGTGTACCTTGGATGATGTATTGGCTTTGAGCCAAAAGTACCTTTTAGACTTAAGGCCAAAAAGTTCCAACTTTTGTCTGGTCAAACCGTAACACATTTCCCCACAGTTTGGGGAGATTGAATCGTTTGGCATAATTGATACGAGCTTGCATATTCATTTTTGTCAATTAGTCACATGCGAGGAGTGAGCAGTTCCTGACAGAAATCCATATAGTTCTTTCAGTGTTGCTCTTGGCCTCTTGGCCTCTTGGCTGCATCTCTGATAAGATTTCTCTTCATCTACTCATCAACTTTGGAGGGTCGTTTTCTAATTTATGTTGTTATTTCTGTCCTTATATTTTAATATCATTAGGATGTGTAGACTGTTTATATCCGCTGTATATGTAACAGACACTTTACAATGATTTAAATGAGTATTAGCAAGTAATAACAACAGTGAAGTAATATCATATTTAATATACAAACCATGTAGTATACAGAATACATATTGCACATGTAAAGATATCCAACTGAGAGATAAATGGATGTGTTGTTAAATATTGGGCTCGATCGATGGTATTCTGCATCGATAGCAATCTTCTGCACCTATGGATAATTTGATAGGAGTCAAAACTGTGATGTTAGAATCGGTCATGTACCAATTCTCAGCATCTGTACTCATGCACTTTGAACCTCTGACTCAGATTAAGACGAGGCCAGTTTGTGATCGTACGAATAAAGGCTTTAGCACTTTTTTTTTCAATATTAAAAACTATGTGACTATTTAAAGAAAGAAGGCAATAAGTACGAGTGTAACGTCTCAGTGGTGATTTGAGACAGCAGCCACGTTGATTTTATTCATTGTGAGATGATGGATTTAGTGTGTAATAAACTCTCAGATAAATAATAATAAAAAAAATCCTCTATGGAGACAGCAGTGTTCCAGACTCTTCCTTTGTATCACCAGCCTTCACAATCACAATCCGATTGTTCAGAAAGTGAGAATTATTTTTTTTGATAACAGCAGCTCTGGCAGCATTACACCACCATACCAGTGTAACCATGACAACAAGTGCAAACAGTGGTTTAAGATCAGCTTTAACATCAAGTGAAAAACTTCAACGATTCAACATTTACATGTTTTAAAACCAGAAAGTGACATGGAAGTAAATGGAAGAAGTTGTGCTGTGATTCTAGTGTTATTCTAGCGACCTCTGCTGGCAGGGAGGGGAAATGTCCTGATTCCATACAGACATCAATCTGTAGATCTTGTTTAGAATTAAACATGCCGATCAGAGAGAGGACACTGAAGGGAATCATCGCAGAATCTTCTAGATCTGTTTGTCATCATAGACATGTGGATATTAATGTTGGTTTTTTCATGACAGGTGGATTCCTCCCCAGATTTGTTAGAAATTTATTCACGCATGCCCTGTATGGTACACACGTAAACATACTTTATTCTGCCTGTTTTGTATGAAACTGTGGCTGTAGCCTGGGTTAAGTTTGTGGAGTAAAACTATTCCTTTGAAACGTATTCATTACAGCAAGTATAACGAACTTGCACTTCCAGGTAGCATGATATTACACTTGCTAAAGGATCATGGATTAGCGGTAGTTCGATGTTTCGTATCATGTGACGTGTCCAGCAGGTATTCAATGTGACTGAGGAGAGAGTTGAAGAACTGAGGAACACCCTCGTAACCTGCAAGAAGAAGAAAAAGGACTATTACAATAGTTTAATATGTTTAAAAAAGGAGTAGCTGCAGCACGGAGTTAGGTGTGTGCTTTAAATTTGCAATTCAGTCAAACTTACTATCTAAAAACCTTATCACTCTCTTATGTCCCCTTGTGGTGCTGTTGCACTTGGTTCCACAGAAATATACAACATATGTTTGATTTTGATGTGATTGTGGTGCTTGGCCTCACCAGGGAATATGTTAATGTCGATGATGGTGAGTGTGTGCGTGTCTATGTTCATAATGACGTCCACTCCAAACAAAGCCATTCCAAGCTCCGCCCTCAACTCCTTCACCATGGCAACCATCGCATCATCACTCGGGGCAGGGACTCGAGGCATCGTCTCATCCACCTAGGAAAATATTGCTCACCGTTTTATAAAACATACTCATTTTTATACATATACCTTATTAAGGCATGTAATTAAATGCTACTAATGAAAAGTAATTTGGGTATTAATAAGTGCGCTAATATCATTTCTACTAATTAGACATAAAATAATGTTTGCTTACTGTAGTTAGATGAGAGCAGGACTCAGGTTTGGACACCTCATGACTGTTAAAGAAAATGGTTTTCCTGTCTAAGCACAAACATACATCAAGATAAAAATGGATGTCTTCTGTGAAACACTGAGTAATATTTTCAGTTTCTTTAGCCAACTAGCCTGCTAATTCAATGTGTTTGCTTCTAGCTATCATATTATATCCTACGTACCAAAAAGTAGCTTGCTAATGACCTTACCAAATAAAATCTGTTAGACAAAAACTAGCTATTAAATCAGACAATATATTTTGTTAAGATTTATCCACCATTTGAATTGGTACTTTCTCAATTCTATGCTAATTAAGCATGCTAATTTGCAGGAATGATTTCTTCCTTCCGGTCCTTTGTGGCGCATCGATTCTTCAGTTCCTTGCTCCTGACTTTAGTGTCATTTGGTACCCATGATTATGTACCATATACAGTATGTATGCACAAAATGGGAGAAAAACATATAACCATGGTGTATAGAGACATTCGAGTAAGAGTATGTAGCTAGTAAAGCAAGCCTATAAAGTTAAATACAAATGCTAGCACAAATAATCGATTAGTGCGCTGTTTTGTGTTTAACTAGCTAACTTCACAAAAGCTTCAGAACTAAGAAATCGTTAGACAGGCCATGCTTTCAATAACAATAGTAGAATGTAATTGAGGTTTTTGTGTTAGTTTTCACACACCGTAGGGTCCAGTGGGGAAGTTCTTGAGCGATGGCCGTTCCACGATGAAGTGTTGCTCGCCCACAACAAACACTTTGTGCAGTACAGCACCGTGATTCACAAAACTCTGGAGGACGCAGGGGGGACGTACGTCTGTAAGACTGGCTTGACTGAAGATTATAGACATCTACAGGGAGATAAACTATAATGCACTGTGCTATATGAAGGTGACATTGTCAGCATGGTGAATAAGGTGATCTGGGACACAGCCAATAGACCCAACAGGGTTTGTGGTTATAAGCTCACAAAATGACTGAAAACTTCATTTAACGCACCTCATGTGAGCGAGATCCATGAGCCACCCTGGTTTTACAGACTACAAAACAAAACAACCTGAAGTTAGCAAACTGGGAATGGTAGTTCGTTTCAGGGAAGAATAAATAAAATTCTTACCAAAGAATAAAAGTGAAATAAATAAATAAATAAATAAATAAATAAATAAATAAATAAATAAATAAATAAATAAATAATGATAATAATAATAATATATAACATTTAGATTTAAAAGTCTCTCTTATTTGCTATCATCAGCTTGTTCTAGTGCTTTGTTTCATTTTTTATTATTTGAGGGTATGAAATAATTTTTATCCAGAACGTATCCTAGCTATATATGGTACATAAGCAACATACATATTTTTCTTTCCAAGAATGATCTTAGTAGCAAGCTTTCTAGGTAATTTTACTTAGGAAAATTTTTAAAGGTAAATCTGATTCAGAAAGTTAGCAAGCTCTATCAGGCATATAAAGCGTTAGCATGGTAGCTATGTGGTGAGTGTTCACTAGAAACTTTATTGTTTATTGATTGCTACAGGAAGCTATCTTTATTTACTTGCTAGCCTTACCTTGTTAGATAGTTGGCTATTAGTGGTAGCTTGAAATATTTTTTAATAAATAGCATGTTTGTTCATATGTACAAGTGGGTTTAAGTTAAAACCTTTCCTAGAAAACTAGCTAGCTCTACAAAATATATGAGCAGTGTGTGTTCTTAAATGCTAGCACTTCCTGTTAGCAAGCTGTCTAGTTCATGTTAAAAAATGAAACTTTAACTATAAACCATATATACACACATACATACGATGTTAATGTTAGTGTTTTGACTGACTTAAAGGGTAAGTGAGCTGCTTCCTGTCCACTGCTTCATGGATGGCTGACATGTCGGTGGTGTTAATTTCTAGATACGGTGGGCAGCTGATACTCTTTCCTGTATAAAAGGGTGGAAAAGGAAGAAAGATACTGTACCTTCTGTAATACCTTACTAGCTAACCAGCTAACTAGTATGAAGTAAGGATTCATGCAAAACTATGCTTTATTTTCCAGTATGTATAATTTAGGCTTCACAAATATGTCTAAACTGTTTGGTGTGTGTGTGTGTGTGTGTGTGTGTGTGTGTGTGTGTGTGTGTGTGTGTGTGTGTGTGTGTGTGTGTGTGTTTAATTGTTGGACCTCTCAGTGCGTTCTGAAGTTTGCTGATAATACGGTATGAGGCAAAGCGGTCCAGTAACTGTTTCATAGCGGGCAGTGGATCCAGCAGGACAATGTGAGGGTGTTTGGACACGTAAGTCTGAAATAAAATAAACATGCACACACACACACACACACACACACACACACACACACACACACACACACACACACACACACACACACACACACACTACAACAATGACCTGATAAAGGATCACAATCTGATAGAGGATCTATTTAGGAAGTGTTAGTGGATGATTTTATGACTCTTGGGTGATCTTTTATAAGTTGATCATGAACAGATTGGACAATTTAAGTAGTTTACTTATTACATAAACTAATGAGATGCCTTACTGGATGATACAATTGGATGATCATTCAAATGGTATAGCCTGAATTTAACCTGTTGGAGAATCTGATCAGTCATCTGATGTGATGGTGTAAACGGATCATTTACATTTACATTTACGGCATTTAGCAGACACCCTTATCCAGAGTGACTTACAACTGAGCAACTGAGGGTTAAGGGTCTTGCTCAGGGGCCCAGCAGTGGCAGCTTGGTGGACCTCGGTAGCCCAACACCTTAACCACTGAGCTACCACATTCCTTTCGAGACTATCACTTCGATAGTTTAACTGGATCACTGATTGGAGTAACTGATATGTAACTTTCTATTGTTAAACTCCGATAAGACAGAAATACTACTCATAGGTCCAAAAACCAGTGCACATAAACTCTCACAACTTAACTCCCATTTAGAGGGATGTACTGTTACTAGTAGCTCGACAGTGAAAGACCTCGGTGTTATATTAGACAGTAACTTGTCTTTTAAAAATCATATCGCCCATACTACCAAAACAGCCTTCTTCCACCTTAGAAATATTGCCAAGCTGAGAAACATCCTGTCTGTATCTGATGCTGAGAAGCTAGTTCATGCCTTCATGACCTCTAGACTGGACTATTGTAATGCATTACTAGGTGGTTGTCCTGCATCTTTAATAAATAGGTTACAGTTAGTCCAAAATGCAGCTGCCAGAGTTCTCACTAGGACAAGAAAGTATGACCATATAACCCCAATTTTATCATCTCTACACTGGCTACCTGTTAAGTATAGAATTGACTACAAACTGCTGCTACTTACATACAAGGCTCTTAATGGTTTAGCTCCCATGTATCTAACTAGTCTTCTAACACGTTACAATCCTTCACGCTCTCTGAGATCACAAAACTCAGGGCTTCTGCTAGTTCCCAGAATATCTAAGTCTACTAAAGGTGGTAGAGCATTTTCTTATATAGCTCCCAAACTTTGGAATAGTCTTCCTGATAGTGTTCGGGGCGCAGACACACTTTCCCAGTTTAAATGTAGATTAAAAACTCATCTCTTTAGTCAGGCGTACACATAATACATCCCATAATATCATGCACCAGTACATCAGACCAGCACATTTTTATGAACAGCAGATATGTTAATCCCTTTCCACTGCTTCTCTCTTTGTACCCATCCCGAGGCATCCAGACACTGTACCAGCTCCCAACGTCCTCTGTGGGACGAAGCCTTTGGACGTCCACTGAGCTGAGGCCGACTCTAAGAATCCTGAGACATCTCCAGTTAGACTCTCTGTGGTACTCAGGAGATTAGAAGTCCTTGAACCTCACACTAATACCACATTTAACTGACTGTATATTATAATCACACCCCCAGTGTCACCCATATGAGGATGGGTTCCCCCTTGAGTCCGGTTCCTCTCAAGGTTTCTTCCTTTACCAATTTAAGGGAGTTTTTCCTTGCCACTGCTGCCTGAGTCACCTCAGACTTGCTCATAGGGGAATAAATACATACACACTGTGAACTATATACATCTAATAATAATCTAGAATTTTTATTCTGTTAATTCTTATTTCTTTTCTGTGTTTATGTTCTGTAAAGCTGCTTTGAGACAATGTCTATTGTAAAAAGCGCTATACAAATAAACTTGAATTGAAACTTGAATTGAATATGATGTTTTACTGGATGATCTGAACTGACGATCTAATTGACTTATGTAATTTGTATCTGACCTATGATCTACTAAAGGATTTAATTAGTCACTGGTTGGGTGACCTACCTGAATATGTTAAATGGATGATATTAGATGATCATTTGGTGATCATTTAGTGATCGTTTGGCTTGTCCAGTTGGATTATCCTAATAGTGGATGGCCTATTTAACAGTTTGACCGGTACCATGTCAGAGGGTCTGATTGGACAATCTCACTGAATTAAATATTGAATGACTAAATTGCATGATTGGAAAGTTTGATTTGTGACCTATTAGAGAGTCACTTTAGTCACCGGTCGAGTTATCTGATTGGATGATTTGAATCTGATTGTCTGATTAGGTGACCTAAGCGATTATCTGATTAAGCTCAATGAGCTCACTTTCTAATCTCCCTTTCCAGAAAGAGATGCTTAATTGAGTCTAATCATTTCCCCCAATATAACCTTTACTGAATGATACGTTGGTAAAATGTTTTAAATGTTGTGTTTGTCTGCGTTACCTGGAACTTGTCTAGAAACTGTTGTGATTGGCTGTCATGCTCTGCCTCTACAATCACATCAGAGAGCTTGTGTACGATGATGTCGAACGGGCCCTGAGACTCTATTGGCCGACTCAGGTCTATCTAAGTGGAAAGATAAGTATGTGACTCTCAGAAGAGAAAATGGACAGTATGTGTACAGGTAAACATTTTCAACTTTATTATCTTATATTGGCATACATGGTTTCTGGTGTATGTGTGTATGTGTGTGGGGTGGGTGTTGGTGGTGGTCTTGTGTTGAGATGTTGTGCAGGTGTCTGTGACAGTGAACACAGGAATGAAAGCAAAGCCACCTGCAAGAGACAAAGAGAGAGAGAGAGAGAGAGAGAGAGAGAGAGAGAGAGAGAGAGAGAGAGAGAGAGAGAGAGAGAGAGAGAGAGAGAGAGAGAGAGAGAGAGAGAGAGAGAGAGAGAGTGTGTGTGTGTGTGTGTGTGTGTACAGTGATATGTTTTTTAAGCTTGTTGACCAATGAATAAAGAGGTGCTGGTGTCTCAGGGAGCCGTACTGACTCTGTGGTCTTTTGTCTCTCTCTGTTTTTATTCATATGATCCTGATTAACTCACTGATTTACTAATTGTTTGACTCTCTGTTGGGTTGACACATTGATTGACTCATCATTCACCTCAAATATTGATGCATTGGTTGATTCATTGAATCTAGTTTACCAGTCATTGATTTAGTCACTGATTTACTCATTGATTAAATAATTAAATAAATAATTGTTTGATTGACTCACCAATTGACTCATTATTGGACTCACTGATTCACTAACTGTGTGCCTGAATAGTTGACACAGTGATTGACTTATTGTTTGATTAATTGGCCAAATGCTGACTTTGATTACCTCTTTGAATGACTTATTGATTAACTTATTGCTTAACTAATTGGTTGTTTCAATATTTGCCGCATTATTTGACTTATTGATTGAATCATTATATGACTAATTTGTTTAATAATTCACTGAATGATTGACTAATTGTTTAATTGACTCTCTGATTGACCCACTGATCGACTCGCCATGTCATTTTCATTAACTTGATTAGTCTCTTACTGATTTCCTCATTGTTTATTGAATTATTTTGATATATTATTTGACTAATTTATTGACTTCCTGTTTAGTTACCTTTTCACTAATTGACTTACTAATTGACTCGATGATTTTAGTGATGTGTTTTTAGTCAAAGATTAATTGACAGCTATTTTCTAATTGCAGCAATAAACACTTTTATGTAATTATCTTTTATGTAATTATGTAATTGTAAGTACCGAATACAATTGCTAAAAATAATGAGCCATTAACACTGACTTACCTCAACCACCTCAATACCTCTGCCTCTAAAGAGAGACCAAAGGACCAAATTAATATCAAAATATATTCTAATGTCTGTTCTACTTAATCTATATTTTACACATACCATTTTCAGTCTACTACACAGTCTAAAAAGGTAATCGATATTCAGCTCGCAGATCAGTGCAGTATGATATATAATACAGTGGGGTACAGAAGTATGAGGCCACTTTTGGGGATACTTCTATTTTCTCAAAATTGTTCATTACAAATGTTATCAGCAGCTTGAGTCAAAAGTCTTTACATGAATACATGAATATTTACATGATTTTCAGAACTTCTAAATATTTGGTTTTCCCAAATTTGTGTGAATGAACATCTGATGTAAATGTCTACTGTTAAATCTGTTAGAATGTCATCTGAACATTAAGAAAAATACTATCTGATCTCTTCCACATACATGAGCTTATAGATGCACATAACCTGCTAGTGACACTGTGATTGGCAGGGGAGAGAGATTATGCCCCTCCCATTTACATACATAGAGCTTAGGTCCAATTAAAAAAAAATTCCAGATTTTAACTGTGGTGTCAGACTGCAATATATTTACTGGGAGTCTGGAGCTGAGTCCTTATTATTATTATTATTATTATTATTATTATTATTATTATTATTATTATTATTATTATTATTATTATTATTTGGACATTTAGAACTTTAAAGAATGTATGGTTTATTTATAGAATACTATGTAAAATATTACATTATATATTGTAATTAGAAACCACAGCACGACTTTAGTAGAAACAAATCTGCTAATACCCATTCTTTATAATATATAATACAGTAATTTATTGTATATAGACAATATTTAGTGTGCTAGATGTCTAATAAGAATGCTCCCTAATTCCCATAAATGCAATGCACAGGGTATAAAAAAAGAGCAATATATGGTCAATAGTAAGTGTAAGAAATCTCACTACTAGCCACTATTAGCACATTTGTGTATGCTACATATACTACTTTAAACTTAATGTACGTACATAAAAGCAGTATGAAATAATGACGTCACGCCATAAGTCGTGCACTAGACTAGTCATTCAAATAACATTGTGAATTTTAAGGACTTTTAATTTTGACTGCAAAAAGCTTCTATCAGGGTTCATCATCACTAGAAATAACACCCTACACCCTGTGTGTCTCCATACAGCAAAGAGTGTAAAGTCGCATTACATTCCGTATAGAAAGATTCCGTATAGTAATGCATTAAAATTAAACCATCGTTAATTAACTTATGGAAAAAAAAAGAGAAAAGGTTTTTGGTTCTCACGCGCACAGGTGAGCGAACGCGCTCAGGTTCATCCTCCGCCGTTTCTTTACGCTCAGGCAGAAGCCCACTCTCCTGCTCGCCATGTCGGTCCGACCTGCACAAAAACACCGGAGTGGATACCAAGATGCTCAGGTCAGGATAGGAGGAGTCAGAGGTTAGCTCTAATACAAATTTAAATATATTGCAATATGCATTAAGAGTTTACATCACAAAAAAAATAAAAAAATAAATAACAATCAATTATTTGCTATTTATATATTTATATTGACTATTTATGACACCACAGAGGTTTCAGTGCGACACATTAAAATAATAATTATTATTTAAAAAATGCAGATAAAACAAATTATCTTTATTATATGGCATTTTATTGATTTATTATCTATCTATCTATCTATCTATCTATCTATCTATCTATCTATCTATCTATCTATCTATCTATCTATCTATCTATCTATCTTTTTTTTTACATTTTCTAGAATAAGTATGAGAACGTGATAATAGCTTTATGTTAATTAAATCTGTTACATTTTGACATGAAAGAAAAGCCAGTTTAGTTAGTTTAAGTCTTTACGTAAAATATTTCTAATTCTACCAATAGACAATAAAAACGCACAGTGGGCTAGTTATTAAATAATAAAAAAATAGTCCGTGTTGCTCATTTAATTTTTTTAATTTCTAACTAATGAATGCCGATATTTTACTCTATAACATTAACATTCTAATATGAAACACTCAAAAAGAGAAATAGACTTAAACTAGAGAAATAGAAAAAAACAACAAACGAAAAAACACAAGGTTCAAGCATCATTAATCAATAATATGGAATAATGTTCAAAACACCATGCGGTTATTATAAAACTAATAAAACTCCTCTGTACTATACAGTTAACCATTTTTTTTATTAAAATATGTAAAAGTGTGGTTAAACTTAATAGAATCCTAGTATGAGTAATAATTAAGATTAAAATTCATCTGAAAACGATTAAGAATGACGTCACATATTTTGTCATTTCCATGTCATATGAAATAAAGATTAGACAAATTTATTTATTCACGTCGATGATTAAGCATGAAGACACTGGGCATCAGATGTAAATGTTACCTTAATAACTTGACTTCCTTTTATTCTACACGAGAAAGTTTTAACACTACATACTAACCTACTAATAGTATGCACGTGTCCTGGGTTAGTTAGGAACATGGCTACTGTTTTGACCTAACGTGTAGGGCGGAAGTAGGAGAAAAAGAAAGTGAAAGTAAAATAAACAACAGGAAAGCCGCATTGAGCAGACGAGAGTTCAGGGATCTCTTCTCTCAATGTTTAAACTCTGATTTGTGTTGGATAATCTGTGTTTTTTTTTTGCGTTTATCCGTGATGTCTCGGGGTTCAAACGCTGGCTTTGACCGCCATATTACCATCTTCTCTCCAGACGGACGCTTGTATCAAGTCGGTAAGATAGTGATGGAGTTTTGATATGGAGAACGTGATTTTTGATCATTTTTAATAAAATATTTTGGCTAACACCAGATGTTAAATGTGTAAAGCTTTTAAAGTGTATTATAATGAATCGTCTGACCTGTTTATTAGGTGGATCAGGTGTGACACTGATTATTAGGCAGGTGAACAAACACCTTGTTATATGTCTATAGTGCAAAAGAAAACTCTATTCATAAGAGCACTACATAACCATTTTATTTGTATTAAGTAATATATGAACTAATGTCTCCTACACCCTTTATATACTGCACTGAATGTGCCATAGATCCATCCAGATCTAGTCCAGTTTTGGACTGTCATGTCATCGTCAGGTTAGCATCGAGGCTAACAATGGCTAACAACGTTAGCTTAAACTTTTAAAATGAGCAACATTTAGCAAGTCAGGTAGTTATTATGAACAGTGAGCAATACAAATGTCCCAAATATTAACATCACAGTCATTCAGTTGTGACTTTGTTTGGTTAGCTAAATTAGTCTAGCTAGTTGTAGTTTAACAAAATGTTTAAGCTAGCATTAGCATAAGCCTTTCAACTGAGTTCTCACTGTAAGTTCACTATTTATATGAAATAATGCATCATGTAGCTTAAAATGGTGAATTAATGTTTTAGGAAAAATGTGCTTTTCCTTGTGGCACCATTGTATATTTTTTTGTAAAATGTTTAATTTAGTACAATTACTTTTATCCTGAGAGGCATTTCAGTCCTCATTAGTTTTGCTAACAGCTACAATATTAGCTTAACCAAGGCCTTAGATATTTAATTAAGTAATTTAGACATTTTAGTTAATGAAGGAAATTAGAAAAAATAAAAAACAATTGCATAATTGATGGCATTTGATGTTTTTTTTTTGTTGTTTAAAAAGTATCCTAACATCTTTAATTAGCGTTGTGTGTTTTTCTTTCTTCAGAGTATGCCTTTAAGGCCATCAGTCAGAGCGGACTGACCTCCGTGGGCATCCGAGGACTAGACTGCGTTGTCGTGGTCACACAGAAGAAAATTCCGGTACATCTCTTTACAATTAAACCCAGAAGTATCTTACTACTCAATAATTCAGCTGCTGGTCTTTGAGTCATTTTTTTCAGAAACCGTTTGTAGGAACATTAACTCAGAAAATGTGGTTTTCCTTTACATGAAATCGGTTCATAAAGATGATCGTATCCTTTGAGAGCTCCAGATTTTGTGTATATTTATGTATTAGGAGTTACTGCAGTTTAATATATGGCTAACTGAGTTGTTTCATATTTTAAGAAAGAAATCCAAAAGAAATCCATCAATTCAGACAAATATGACTTGCCATTTAATTAAAGTAATGTAGTCAGTGTGTGTCTGTGGAAGCTGGTCATAGCTGAAATACTAGTTATAATAATAGTAGTAATAGTTTTGTGTGTTTCACTACATGCAAAGCTGCTTTGAATTGAACCTACTGGATCATTTAGGCCTATGGATCAGTGGTGTTTAGCAACATCTCAAGGTCACGTCTCAGTACATCAGTCCCTTATTTCTAACCTCACCTGAGCACAAACACTTGGTAGCAAGCGTTCAGGGATACATTTCCATCAAGATGGTTTGATGATAGAAAAGAGCTATTGAGCAAATTTCATCCATCAACATGTGGAGTCAGAAAGATAAGGTGTATTTTAAGATGTAGAGAAAGTAGAACGTTCTTGAGTTACACTCTGCAACAGAAGCATTTTAATATGCCGTGTGTGTATGTGTGTGTATGTGTGTGTGATGAATTATTCTCTTTCCTCATGTGTAGGACAAGCTTCTGGATGCTTCTACAGTTACAAACATGTTCCGCCTCACGCCGCGCATTGGGTGTGTGATGACTGGACATTATGGTGAGGCTCTCAGCTTCTCATCTTACACACACACACACACACACACACACACACACACACACACACACACACACACACACACACACACACACACACACACACACACACACACACACACACACACACACACACACACACACACACACACACACACACACACACACACATACTGACCTCTGTTGTGTTGTGTTCTGTAGCCGACAGCCGCTCTCAGGTGCACCGTGCCCGTGTGGAGGCCGGTGAGTGGAAGTATAAGTTTGGGTACGACATCACGGCGGACATGTTGTGTCGGCGCATCGCTGATATCTCGCAAGTTTACACACAAAATGCTGAGATGAGGCCTCTGGGCTGCTGTGAGTTCACTTCCTGTTCATGCTATTTCCTATTGATACAACCATCTATAAACACCAGCTACATATGAGACTACATTATATGATTATGATTATTATTGTTATCCTTTATAATTATAATGAATAATGAATTAATTTAAAAAAATTAATAATGAAATTATTAATTATAAATAATCATAAAGAAATAATGAATTAATTTATTATTTATTAATTAATTGTTATTTCATTGTTAAAATCACAAAACATGTCTTGATTTACGTCAGGTATGATGCTGATAGCTGTGGATCCTCAGCAAGGTCCCGTCCTGTATAAGTGCGACCCGGCTGGGTATTTCAGTGGTTTTCATGCTACGGCTGTTGGAGCAAAACAGACCGAGGCCAACAGCTATTTGGAGAAAAAAATGAAGAAAAGACCAGAGCTTACGTTCAACAGGACAGTAGAGGTAGAAATATATTAGATATTATAATACCATATAATAAAATAATATTGATATATTATAATTAAAATGTGCTTTATTATTACTCATACATTATTACATTCCCAACATAAAATTTGCAATGTTTTAATACCATTTTATTAATATCTGATAGATTCATAGCTTCGTAGCTGATTACAAGCGTGCTTACACTCTGCAGTTAAATTGGCCCCAATACTGCAGGTGGCGCTATTACAATATTATTATGCACGAATCATGTCTAACGACCAATCACACACTTGCTGACCTATAAGTTGCCTAGCAACGCTTGACTTGACATAGGACTTCAACTGCATAAATGGTGAATGTGTTTTATTTCACTTGAACACAAAAACTTTGCATACAATTCAGCTCACTAACCTCCAGATTTTCTAAATAAATGACGCTCTACTTTGGTTTACTCAAACCTTTGACTTAAATCCAGAGTGCCTTCTATATGTCTTTAAGTGTTGTGTTCTTCTACCCACCTCTAGTTGGCGATCTCCTGCCTTTCAACTGTCTTATCGATGGACTTTAAGTCCACTGAGCTGGAGGTGGGCGTGGTTAGTAAAGACAAGCCCAAATTCAGGTATGAAGCTAAAACACTATTTAAGAACAGCTGTCAATCAAGTTGATTACTACTGTAATTCCTCTTACTTTTCTACCATGAGCACTTTTATCCTTCTATCTCTCTGTCTTTTTCATGAATCATTTTGTCCCATTGTATACGTTTGCCATTCTCTTTTCATCTTTCTTTCACTTGATCCCTTTCTCCCTCCTTTTTTACATTTACTTCACTTATATCTTTCTGCCCTTCTGTCTTTTGTTGCTCTAACCTTTCTCTCTCTCTCTCTCTCTCTCTCTCTCTCTCTCTCTCTCTCTCTCTCTCTCTCTCTCTCAGAACTCTAAGCGAGGAGGAGATTGAGACTCACCTGGTGGCGATAGCAGAGAGGGAGTAGGCGTGCCTCTTCAAACCACGCCCACAATAATTTCTAATAAGAAACACTCACCATGTTGCAGTTTTTTTAAGTCCCAAATGAAATTAAACATCTTTCCCGAAAGAATTTTTTATGATTATATTCATATATTTTTATTAAAGACTTACAGCACGTCACTGAAATAAAACTCAACTCCTAGACTAATAAATCGCCTCAGTGTGCAGTTTCTACAATGACCACAAGGTGGCACCAAATGCATAGAAAAACATAAGAACTGCACATTTTTACTTCATCTGCTCATTAAGTTCCTTCAGGTGAATGTGGGTGCGTCAGATCAGTGGGTGTGTCCCAAATTAACCACTGCTTAGTTTGATTTTTCCATCATTTTTGTCACCATGGAGTTTGGTTACTATGGCAACAAAGTGACATTGTTTATTTGTTGGCTCACAAAGTAGGGTATCTGTGATTTTTAGTTTTAAAATAAAATCCCCTGCTGTGGAGGTATTTGGGAGGTAAAAATTTTATTTCAGGCTCTAACAAGATCTCTGACTGCTGAAAGTTTGAGACGTATGTACGTTATGTATTTTAGGTCCTCATGCAAGTTCACCTTCTTCAAGGTTTGTGTGTGTGTGTCTGTGTGTATGTGTAGGCAGCAGGATTACTTTCAAGCCGTCTGTCTGCTTGCAAAATGCTGACCAACAGAACACAGATTAATCGGCGAGTGAAAGAGAACGAGCGTAGAAAAGAGGGCAGATGTCTATGGGGGGGGGGGGGGGTTGAAACAGGATGCTAAAAGCCCTGCTACGTGTGTGTGTGTGTGTGTGCGTGTGTGTGTGTGTGTTTCACAAATATGACAACTTCATTTAAATCTGCATTACTGTATTTCTTTTTGAGTCAGGAAGACAAGGAGTAAAGAGACTGGTTATAAGTGTGTCTGTGTGTGTGTGTGTGTGTGTGTGTGTGTGTGTGTGTGTGTGTGTGTGTGTGTGTGTGTGTGTGTGTGTGTGTGTGAGAGAGAGAGAGAGAGAGAGAGAGAGAGAGAGAGAGAGAGATTAGTGAGGCCTGGTGATTAGTACAGCATAGTGCACAGAGGGATTAACCTTGTTGAGCCACGAGCTCAACCTGCAGCTCTGCAGTCATGCCACAACACACACACACACACACGCACAATGGTACCAGTCAGGGACAAAGGGTCTGTGAGGACACCTGTCAGGCTCTGTGAGGGACCATGTATTTAGCTTTTTGTGAGGACCGTATGACAGGGTCCTCATATGGCAAGAATGACTAACTATTAATCCACTAAATAATTTTTATTTCTCTCATTTTTACTCCCTTTATAAATGTTTCTTTTTAAATGTAACTAATTAGAATACTATTGACTTCTCTAGAATAACAAAAGTACTTCACATCAAGGGTTTTGTAGAATAATGTATAAATAAAACATTTGATTTAATAAAGTAATATAATTAAACATCAGATCATAAACCAACCAACAAAATACAAAGGATTAAAAACAGTTTAAGATGTTGAAAGAATGTCCAAAACATTGACAATGACAATTAATTGAGAACTATTGTAAATATAATGCAATAGTTTTATGTATAATTATGAAAATAAGGGGAAAAAATCAGATATATATCTTGTAGATTTAAATTTTAGTCTTTTGAAGATTTAAAAAATGTTTATGTCTAATTTTAGTTACTTTCTGTTAGTTTAGATTTAGTTGATTAATTAATACAACAGCTTTAATGAAATCTTTTGCCATCAATTTCCCCAAATATCGTTTTTAAGTTTGTGTTTAATTCTGTTTATACAGAGTCTTCTTCTTTGGTACATGATTAGTTAATTGAGTAAACGAATTTATTTTATTAAATATACTTGACAAATGTACTGTTTGACATGAATAAATGTCAGTTTTTTTTCTATACCTATATTGTCATTTTACGAACAAAACGAACACTACAAAAAGGTGTTCTTTTGATTTGCTAGTAAATATATTACCATAGCATATAAATAGTGTTATATTTGTCTAACAAAACAAAAACTTTAAACATTACATTATAGTACACTAGAAAATGAATTTTCCAGTCAACTTTCATCTTGTTTTTATTCACTGAGGTAAATTTTTACATTTCATCACATATTTTGAGTAGAAAGAGGAATTGGTTCTTAGCTAGCTAGCTAGCTATTTTCATCCTTTTTAATGGTTAAGTATTAGAGTTGAGAGAACACCGTTGCTAGGCAACTGGACAATATGAACAACTTACTGTTGTGTTGCTGAAAATGAGGCTAAGATTTGACTTAGCTAGCACATAGCAATTCAATCAGTGTTTTTACATTGTGCAATGTAAAGTCAATGAGACTGTAGAAAAAATCACAAAATTGTCAGGGATACGAAGATGTGTTGATAAATTACTAAGAAAAGACTCTTTATGGAAAAAGTCAGCAATTACAGTTAGCAAGCATCACCCGCTAAATAAAGCTTTCATGACACAATTAGAAAGAACTTTGTGTCACAAAGTAAAATGCTTGTGAAGTGTTAGACTCCTGAAGTTGTAAGAACATCACCAATGAACTGTTTTTTTTTTCCACCTGTAACAGACCAGAAAGTATAGCCTGGTAATGACAATGGTAATGTAAATTAAAATGAAAGGTAAACTTAGGCATACCATGACATTATCACAACTTTACGATTTATAACATGATATGAAATCTTTAGAAAAGAAAAAAATTCACTTCATTCTCCTCCATTGTGATTTTCCCACATTCCAGAAAATGTCACTATTTCAAAGCACCATTGGAAAAAGGCCATTTTGGTCGAATCCAGAGTACTTTTGAAAAAATTAACAAAAAACAAGTAAACAAATAAACAAGTTGTTTCTGAACTCTTCCACTTCAATAACACCCCCCGCCCCCCGAACTAGATGTACCCTGATCGAGTTCTTTGATTGGACAAAATGGCCTGCACTTGCCTGGATTAGCGTGTGTTTTTCCCTCCGTTGCTACATCTATTCTGTATCATGTGACCCATTACATCACAGGATTGAGGTCATCACTGGATTAGAACAGTAAGATTGAAAGTGAGGAATGGAGGGAGAATAGAGAAATGGGAACACTATTAGAAAAACAAAAACGGGGGGGGGGGTAGAGTGGGAGGAAAAGAAGAATGGACCCATTAGACTGAGTTTGTCATCAACATATTTGGCTAAAGGTCAGTTATACACTTTGTATCACATTTATTTATGTTTTATTATTGTTGTTAAAATGCATTCTATCAATCTGTTTTATATCAATGCTGGTTTTTACAGCATAAGAAGTAGTTATTTCCAAAAAGGCCACACCGGTGCATGTTCATTCCTCAGCTCGAGACTAGTCTTTTGCTATCTGGCTTGTCTTCTTGCTCCAGAATGTTTCCAGAATCACTGGACTTGTTTCAGGCTGTATGTAACAGATCCCTAGTACATCTTTGGAAAGACTAAAGAGACCTCAGGACATTAATCTGTAGCACACAGTTTTTCGAGTGCTTCGACTAAATTCGCTATGACAAGCCGAGAGCTGGAATCAGTATCTTTTGGAAATCAGCATTGTCTGGATCTATTAATAAGAAAGGCCATAGAAACAGGCAGTCTCAGAAGAACACAATGAAATCTAGCACAATAAAGTCTATATAGAGCAACTCTACTAGAGCATTTGTACAATCTTTAGAGTAGCTCCTGGAAATTGCCAGAGTAACTTCGGAAAAGTTCTGAAATTTCCAAATGTTTCATAAGCAGTTCTTAAACACCAGATCCTCTCCAGAACCAATAGAGCAACTTCAGATAATCTCCAAAGCAGCTCTTTTTTTATATCAAGAACAACTTTACATCATATCCAAAACATCTAGAGCATTTAAAACCAACACCAGAGGGCACCCCTAAGGCATATCTAGGGTAATTCAGAACTATCATCAGATCGTCAATATTTCTTGAGTTGTTTCAGACATGCCCAGCATCTCATGATTTAATGATGCTCTTCAGAATCTCTGGACAGGCTCTGGATGATCTCCAGGATATAGCTATCATCTAGATCAGCTCCAGAGAAAAGGTTGATACAAATCACATATGTGGGCAAATGTGTTTATTTTCTGAAAGAGCTAAAAAATGGAGAAGAAGATCATCATGCAGATGGAGACAGAGACTTGAGAAAAAAAGTCTATCGGTTGCAAGACTGAGAAAAAGACAGCGAGAGAGAGAGAGAGAGAGAGAGAGAGAGAGAGAGAGAGAGAGAGAGAGAGAGAGAGAGAGAGAGAGAGAGAGAGAGAGAGAGAGAGAGTAATCCTGACTAATTCACTTAGTGAAGTGATGAGGGCAGGACACTAAGAGGATTGTAACTGTCTTTAAATTACATCAGAATAAATAACTCAAAGCAAGGCAAGGCTGTGAAAGACAGAAAGAAAGACAGAATGGCAACTTTGCGGAGTTGAAGTTACTATTTATACTTCTTCGATCAAGGGTTCTTGATCTGTATCTCCTCTTATAACCTCATGTGTATTTGTAGTAGTAGCAGCAGAGACATGATCACTGTATAAGGTGCCTTCTGTAGTTTTGCACAAGAGCTACAAGCCCCATGTAACTAACCTACATATAAAGGAAATCTATAGCTACCATTTCACATCATGTTAACTAGCTTATATATTCAAATAAAAATCAATGCTATGAAGCATGCAATTCTGCTGTAAACTTTAGGCCACACCTCTTAAGTGAGTCTGATTCTGGCAACGAGTGACACCAAACTATTTGCTGAGGAAAAGAACGACTGATAAAAATCCACAAATCCAACTGAGACAAGTCTAAAAGTTACAACGATGTTTATTTTTTGGAAAGATCTCCACGTTCATATTATTAAAACGATCTACATGTTGTTCACACCTTCAGGGTTACCAGCTTGAGTAGAAGTGTCCGAGCAGGGTGTTTAAACAACCGCCTTTAATATTTAATTACACTCATTTTAAACTCAGAGCATTTGGGATAGAAAATGTGGACCAAAGAAAGAAACATTTTAGTTTTCACTTTAGAGAGAGAGAGAGAAATTCTGGATTTTTTCCTCACGCTATCCGTGACCTCTAACTCATCTTCTTGGCCGTCATTATTATACATTTTATTTTCTGTATTCTGATGAGAAAGCTGTGAAAGGAGTAGGGATTAGGGCTCTGTGTGTGTGTGTGTGTGTGTGTGTGTGTGTGTGTGTGTGTGTGTGTGTGGTCGGAAAGAGCAGACCGAGGCCACCTTAGTGTTCATTTTTTACAGATTATGAAGAAAAGAAATGAATCATATTTTTAAGACCTGTTTGTCTCCATCAGGTTACATGCACTCAGGGATTACAAACATCTATCTATCTATCTATCTATCTATCTATCTATCTATCTATCTATCTATCTATCTATCTATCTATCAAAACTCTCCTAAAACAGTAACTTACAGCTTTACCTCTGACAGTTACAAAACTCTGACATTGGAGGCACCTTTCTTAATTGCCAATATTTTTGTTTTTATTTTACATCCCGTGTGCCTTTCTGCCAATATGTAGCTAATCTATTTAATTACTGAGAAAGAACTGAAAATGGACAAAACTGGAACAATCAATAATTCTTTTATTGGAACTCAATTTAATGTCTCTAAACAAACATCAAATTTTGATGGAAAAAGCAAACACAATGTCAGGGGGAAAAACGAGAAGAAACAGCAAATGCAGAGAATTTGTAAGAATTAAAATAAGAAAGAAATAAGGAAGAAATTGAAGAAGTAAAAATGATTCATGTATGGCTTTTACACACAACCATAGCAGTGTTACATTTACAGGTAAACCCCTGAGTTTGAAAAAAAAGAAGAAATAAACTAAGATCAATAAAATGTTGGCAGTTTTCTAAACATTAATTAAAACTATTTTATTTGACTTGATTGACATTTTCAAGTACAGATTGATATTAACAGAAGAAGCAAGAATGAGAACACACACACACACAAAATTATCCAACAATTATTTTTGGAAAAAGATATATTAACGTTATCTTTGAACAACATGATATTATTAACAGAAAACAAATTGAGCACAGTTCAACATTTCGCAATTGCAATGAAAATAACCAAATTTATTACAATTTCTACACAAAAGAAAAAAAAGATAAAAGATCAAGACAATGCATTTCTAATTATATACCACGTTTTCATATAGAATGTTTTGCTTCTTTAAAATTTGTAAGCAGAAAAAAGCGAGATATTTGCAAACTTCTCAGATTTCATAAAACATTTAAGAAAACGTTAATTTTGTCTTATGCAAAATTTTATAGTGATTACACCTTAGGGTGAATTTGGACAATTTCACCCGAATTAAGTTGTAAAAAACTGCTAAATCATCCTGATATAAACCATTTGTTGTCCATATTTGTGCATATTTGTAATTTTAATATTTTGTTCAAATATTGTTTTTTAAATTCATAACAATATTAAAGAGCCCATTAAATGTTCTTAAGGGTTTACATATATATAAAATCATTAAACTGTTTTAAAGTGTTAAACCTGCACTTCATTTAACCTACTTTTAATTTGAATTCTATATACATATAGTCAAATTTGCGACCATGAGAATGTGTTTAAGCTTAATATGTTTTATTTATTCATCCACAAAGCTGAACTCTGGTCAGAATATTTTGAATTAGCATATCTGATGCCTCACCTTGCACAATTTTAGTTCAAACACTTTGTGTTGTATACGTTCATACTTCACTTAAATTCAACGCCTGTTTATGTCATTGGCTGTTTTACAATGTGAAGGAAAACAGGAAATCATGAAATTACATGGAATTGAAGACACAATTAGAAACAATTTTAGCTTTTGTCCAAAATTCCCTCCTTGACTGCGCCCCCTGCCTACAACACCTGGAACTTCCAGGAATTTTGGTCCTTGTAGTCCAGGCAATCAGCTGCACCAAAGTTGAGCTTCCAAGCTGTTTGGTCTTTATTGTAGTCCAGACAATCTATGGTGCTAAAACCGAGGGAGGCAGGGCCATAACCTTGTGAGACCTGTGATTGGCCCAGAGCCATGGATGAAGAAGAGCCTATAGGGCTAAGGGGTCCACTCCCAGTGGCTGAGAGTGGTGCGTGCATTGGGGAGAGGTACGAGCTGCAATCTAGGCCGGTAAAATAAGACGAGGAGGTTGCGTAGGCCGGAGCATAGGCTGGAGTCTGAGCATAAGTCATTGCATATGCTGTTTTACTCGACACGCAAAGTGGATCAGCCAATGGTGAGACGGACGCAGGGCTCCAGATGGAGACACTCGCGTTAGCATTTGTGCAAGTTGAACTTGGAGTGATGGCTGTAGGTGGGGCTGGTGGTGCTGGAGCCACTGGACTGTAGGATGCATTAGCAGTAACATTAGCATTAGCAGTGTCAGAGGTCGTCTCTCGGGCAGGGGATGTTTTCTTTTTTGGAGGTCGAGGTTTCGGCTGTCCGCTGCTCTGTTGCTGCTGCTGTCGACACTTAGCCCGACGGTTTTTGAACCAAACCTGCAAATAGAAAAAATATAATATAGATTTTTGACAAAATTAGAATTTTCAAATAAACAATTAAGCTCGAAAATTAACACCCCAAGTCTTGATTTTTTTTTTAAAATCACCAGAAGGTTTGATTATTTTGCAGTAACTGTATACCACATAACTGATACCAGATTTTTTTTTTTACATTTATTAAAAAAATTACATCATACCTTTTATGGTTTTGTTTAATATTTTGTAAAACAGGTTATTTCATTGTTCATCATTAATGTTAACAAGACTTTCCTGTCTCAGAAAAGCTTAAAGCTCCAGATTTACCTCTCACTGAAAACTCTGATACTGGAGACTCATTCCATATACGTCAAATGAATGTCTCTTTACCACCGATGGTATGTTGGATAACACGGATAAACATCTCTGTTCATAAAAAAAACCTTTTAAATCTTATAATGTACTTCCTGTGAATGAGCTGTAACTAGAGAAACGTATCAGAACGAGCACATAAACATAAACCTGTGAATTGCATATACATTACCGTTAGAGCTGCTGTTCCTTTAATTAATCACTCAATCAATCAATCTAATTAAATGACACTTTCTGACCAATCACAATGCAGAATTCAACAGCCCTGTGGTAGAATTAGGTAACCTGATCTCTCACCTGAACTCTAGACTCGGGCAGGTTGATTTTTAACGCCACCTCCTCGCGCATGAAGATGTCGGGATAACGTGTTTTAGCAAACAGGGCCTCGAGCACGTCGAGCTGCGCACGTGTGAATGTGGTCCTCTCACGCCGCTGCTTCCGGGGTGTGTCTGCAAAGAAAGTAAACAAATAAAGAAAGAAAGAAAATAAATACTTTATTTAGTAACTTTGGCTTGGATGTTTTTGGACTCAGTAATAAACTCTTTTATATTTAGTGTTTTTTTAAAAAGAAATTATACAAAATTGTAATAATAATAATAATAATAATAATAATAATAATAATAATAATAAACTTCTAAATGTTCTATGCTGATATAATAATGAATAATTAATAATAACAGCACTATCCTTTTCTTGGTGCAAACACACTTAATCTCTGATGTTATGCAAATTGATTTCGGCGTATTTTATTCATTTATACAGTCGCTTATTCTACTTTATTTGTAAGTGGAATAAACTTTGGAACTTCTTTATAAAGTCAATGATTATACTCTGGACACGCAAAGACACTGCCATGACTCGGGTCCTTATTATAGACAATACAAAAACAATCATGCTTTAGAGCTGAAATGAATTGTTCATTACTTCAATAATATATATATATATATATATATATATATATATATATATATATATATATATATATATATATATATATATTCTTTCTTTTAAATGGGAAATATTGAAGACGTGTACAAACTTAAACATGAGAATGAATGAATGAATGAATGAACATCGTCATTGTTATGCTAGTGTTATTTATTCTGATTTTCATTTTATTACCTGAATGTATTTATTTTTAGTAGAATTGTATTGATCTCTCCGTTTCAAAAATCCTTTTAAATTTTCCATAACAATAATAAAATATTTTTAGAATATTCGGAGAGCATCGTAAAAAATTACAGCAAACGTTTTCTTTTTTCTTATTATCACTATTTATCCTGTTCTTGTCGTCGTTGATGATGATGATGATGATGATGATGATGATTATGATTTATGTTTCTTATCGAATACAACAACCATAAATCGCTGCTTTATATATACTGTTATTATTATTATTATTTCTTACCATAAATTTGGTCATTATTCATCTTGGTGTCAGGTTATTTTTTGGTGCCACTAAGATCTGATCTGAATCGCATTTAGTGCTACATCATTACTCAGTTCATTTCGGGGGAATAAAATAATATTTAAAGAACAACACTGAGGTTTAGTGTTTTATAACTTTCAACCTGCCAAAGTTCTCGCATACCACCCCGCTACTGCGATCCCTCCACTGGCTTCCGGTAGCTGCACGCATCCGGTTCAAAACACTGATGCTGGCCTACAAAGCCAAAAATGGACCAGCCCCCTCTTACCTCAAAGCCCTCATCATTCCTCGCACTGCACCCCGCACCCTCCGATCTACTAGCACTGCTCGACTGGTTCCACCATCTCTCAGGGTAAGAGGCAAGTATACTACAAGACTCTTCTCTGTACTGGCACCAAGGTGGTGGAATGAACTTCCCATAGAGGTCCGGATAGCCGAGTCACTGGCTATTTTCAAGCGGCGGTTGAAGACCTACTTATTCAGGAAGCACTTCAACTAGCACTTCTTTCCTTATCCTTTGCATTTTAATAAAAAAAATAAATAAATAAATAAAAAAAAACCTTTGACACTTTTTCATTGTAACTTTGAACAAATGTTTTAAACTCATGGTATCTTGAGTATGTAACCTAGTGAACCAGCATTAATGTATTCAGTGTTAGAGATTTAAGCACTTATGTACGTCGCTCTGGATAAGGGCATCTGCCAAATGCTGTAAATGTAAATGTAAATGTATACCTCGGTGGTCCCTGGACACATTTTAAATACCACAAACCATGACTTTAAATATAACAAATTATGGAACCTCTGTAAAAAAAACTTGAGATGAGTCAAATGAAAACTTCTTTTTCTGCTACATACATTAGAGAATCATTAGAGTACATAGTAATAATAATAATAATAATAATAATAATAATAATAATAATAATAATAATAATAATAATAATGATGCTTTCATTTGACTCTCTAGGAAAGAATTTTGAAGGTCTAACTGTGGAAACATTGGCTTATAATAACAATAAAAACAATAAATCAGTGCATTTTGGCGAATTAAGTTAAAAATCACTTACTCTGGTAGCCGACGGTGTGGAGCAGGTCCATGCCCGGGCCGGACAGCGTTAACCCGTTCACTGCGTAATGAGGCTGCTTAATGTAGGACATCATGCCTGCACTGGCTTTAATCTCTCTCTCTCTCTCTCTCTCTCTCTCTCTCTCTCTCTCTCTCTCTCTCTCTCTCTCTCTCTCGCGCACACACTTTCTCGTTACTGTTCGCCTTTTTAAAGGGAAAAACTGTTTCAGTCCTCAATTCTATACTGTCCCACCAAAATCTCTCTCTCTCTCTCTCTCTCTCTCTCTCTCTCTCTCTCTCTCTCTCTCTCTCTCTCTCTCTCTCACGGTCTCGGTCTCGTGTGCCGCTCGCTCTCAGTAACTGAGGCTTGTGTAGCGTTTGGGACACAGCTGAGGACTGAGAGCACCAAGGCAGAGGAGGGCTAATTAGAAAACAAGGTGGAAAAAGCCCCTCCCATCATCAAGCTCTCTCTCTCTCTCTCTCTCTCTCTCTCTCTCTCTCTCTCTCTCTCTCTCTCTCTCTCTCTCTCTCTCTCTCTCTGGTGGTGTTTCCTTCCTCAAGTAATGCAAATTTTATTTTTAGATACCCCGAAAATTCACCACTCACTCCAATATAATAATAATAATAATAATAATAATAATAATAATAATAATAATAATAATAATAATAATCATCATCATCATCATCAGAATCGATGTGTTTACTTACTAACCCTAACCCTATCACTAACCCCAGTCTGCTTTTGTACTTGAAATAATAATAAAAGTAATCATGAATTATTTTAGACTTGACAGGAATCTGAAGTTATGTGATGTTGTAGTATCAACTTGGTGTATAATCTTTGCAAAACACAGATGACCATATGAGAGTTGTTTTATAGAAATTCTTCTTCTTCTACTACTTCTTCTTCTTCTTCTTCTTCTTAATAATTATTATAATAATAATAATTAGACACTGAATATATATCATTTTTGGGGGACACACCATGTGTGCACAAGCTGTTAAAAACGGTGTCTAATAATATTTCACCATATTTTCTTATAGTTTTTAATCGACCCGATTTATCCCTATTCATGTGAAATAGATGGAAAAAATTTGGCATCTAATTTAATCCAGTGTTGAAAAAAACCCCACGAATATTGCTTTAAGTAAAGATTTTAAATTTACGCGAACAGAGCACATGGTTTTAAAAAAGAAGAGAAATTACGTCGCTAAAGCACTTTATCTAATCTTCATGTTAAATGTTGACATTGATTGCGAATACTGAACAGAAGGTTGTGCGTTTAAATCCCAGCATCATTAAAGTGCCACTGTTGACTCACCGAGCAACATCTTTAACCAGCAAACGCTCAGGTCTCAGTCCCTTTGGATACAAAAAAATGTATATATAGTATTTGTACTATTATTTAATATAAACCTAATAATATTCTATTTACATAAGATATTTTAAATACATAGAAGACATAGTTAAGAACAAAAGAAAGATTATCACTCATAAGCTAAACGTTATACATACTTAGATACACTTTCATATACACACAGAAATTTAACAATTTAAATCACTAAAATTTTATTTGTAAAAAAAAATACATATATTTGAGGGTTCGTTTGCAATTTTGATCCTATTAATAATAAGAAAAGAGCTGAAACAGGATTTGGCTCAAATTTATTTTATTAATAAACCTTCTTCTTCTTCTTTGGGGTAGTATTAGTAGTAATAGTAGTTGTAATATTAGTAATAGTAATAGTAGTATTACTAGTAATAGTAATAGTAGTAAAACTTCTCAAAAGGAGAAACTTGTGCAGTAAATTGAAGCTCTACGAACTGCGCGCGTGCAAATCCGATTCTCTGCGCTTTGTTAACTGAATCGGATTTATTGTAAGTTTAAAATCCAAACAGCAATAAGGGGTTTATCTGAATCTACAAAGCAACTGCATAGATCTAAACACACACACACACAGGTCTCTGACTATAGCCTCGTTCACGGTGAATTTTCACATGTAAAACTGAAAGTTTTCCAAACAGCTGACCGCGTGCACAGGTGTTGTTTGTTTCGAACCTGAGGGAGTTTTCCTGACACACCTGATGGAGATCATACAGGTAAGCTGGTCTCCTCAAAGAATGTTTCCAAATATTGGCTTTTTTTTTTTTACTTAAAATTAAGAATTAAGCATTAAGCATTTGTAATACGAATATGAATCAATTGACTAATAATACAAACAGTGAGATAAAGTTTACATGTTTTGGACTTGCAGATAAAAACCCCCCACAAATATTCGTATCCAATTATTTTTCCCCCATTAAAATTAAAAATAAAAGTTAAAAATGTACCTAATAAAGAAAATAAAATGTATATATTTGTAATGCAGGATGAATCAATCCAAACGTTGTTAAATGTAAGAGAAAAAATGTTACCCAAAAATAAATATTTAATAATAATAATAATAATAATAATAATAATAATAATAATAATAATAATAATAATAATAATAATAACTTTCTATAAATATGATTCTTCTTAAAAACAACAGTATAAACATTTGTCAAATAAATGCTATAACTGAAATATTATAAGGGGCCAAAAAATTTTCACAAAAAGGTTTCTTTGGTTCTGGTCATTATTTTCATAATTTTTCTTCAAAAAACTTATATTTGTAAAACAAAGGTTTGTTTTTGCAATCAAAATGTCCTTTAGTTATTGAACTGGAGAGCATTAGGACCCAGCAGAAAATGAAATTAAGGACACGGCCACCTCATAAGAGGCTTACTGTATTTAATCTGTACACACACACACACGCACGCACGCACGCACGCACGCACGCACGCACACACACACAAACATACACAAACACACACAATCCTGACACATCCTGACATATCTATTTGTCAGTCTTCATATCTACAGTATGTATCTATCTAATGTGTGTGTTGTATTGTAAATATGGTAATTTAGTAAATATAAATGGAGAAAGTGCTTAACAAACTCATAAGCTGCTTGAATGGAAACACCTCTGTATATTCATCATGTTATCAAATCAGCCAATCATATGGTAGCAACACAATACATAAAATCGTGTAGATACAGGATAAAAGCTTCAGTTAATGATCACATCAAACTGAGGGTGAAAATGTGATCCCAATGACCAATCTTGAGAAAAAATGGAGCACATGTTTGTCAAATATACATTACAACAAATTGAAATTCTTTCTTCGCAAATCACAGCACAGGGTCAGACATGAAACAGTGCCCCTTGAGGGTTAAGGGCCTTGCTAAAGGGCCCAGCAGTGGCTGCCTGGCAGTGCTGGGGCTTGAATCCCAATGTTCTGATCAACAATCCAGAGCCTTAACCACTTGAGTCACCACTGCCTATCATCACATGTTTAGTGGTTGCAAATGAGCTGCTTTGAGTATTTCAGGAAAAACTGCTGTGATTTTGACACACAACAGTCTCACAAATTTACACATAATGGGCCAAAAATTAAAATACCTCCAATAAGTGTCAGTCCTGTGAGTAAAAACGCTTTGTTTAGGAGAGAGATCAGAGTTCATACTTTTTTGAGCTAACAGAAAAGCTTTAGTAAGCTTTAGTAACTAAAATAATCGCTCTTTACAGCTGTGGTGAGCAGAAAAGCATCTCAGAACACACAACGTCAAACCTTGAGGTGATCATAGCCATGCCATGGCCCCTGTAATCACATTGTTTATCCCTATCTGATGTTTGATGCAAACATAAAATGGAGCTCTTCACCTGTATCTGCATGATGTTATGTGCTGAACAAGATTTACATGTGTTCCTATTAATATGGCTAGATAGATAGATAATAGATAGATAGATGGATAGATGGATAGATAGGACCATACATACTCAAATAGAACTATGGCAATTGTTAGATGCTCACAAGCCACACACACACACACACACACACACACACACACACACACACACACACACACACACACACACACACACACACACACACACAGAGTTCAGCCGATTTATCATAATGTGCTTTATCTGAAAAGTAAGTATCTTACCATGGGATAAAGAGAGGAAACAGCGGTTTAGACCCAGATTGACAGTGGAGAACAGGATGGACAGAACAAGTTGTCAGACAGAGAGAGGGAATGATAGATAGAGAGATAACGAGAGATGGGAAAAAGAGAGGAGAGTGAAATTTTTTGTATAAGGGCCTGTCAGCGGGGAAGTGTGGAACGACTCGTTGATCAAATTATTGATATCTGGAATATGGACAGATCATTGATGGACAGAGAGAAAAGAAACGGAAGGAAAGGGAAGTGTCTGGAGGAAATGCAAAAACAGGTATGTGGAAAAAACTAGGAAGAATCTGTGTGAGGAAGTGAACAAACCAGAGAAGGAAGAGGGGTCATTCAAAGGGGATGGGCTTGTACAATCTGTGATTGTGTGTGTGTGTGTGTGTGTGTGTGTGTGTGTGTGTGTGTGTGTGTGTGTGTGTGTGTCGTTACACAGTACATAGGTGTGTTCTTCTTTCACTAATCAATGATGAATAATAACATTGTGACAATGCATTTCATTTGTCATGCACAATTTCCTCCCACTAAATAAATAAGTGACCAAAGTAGACATTGTTTCCTAAAACTGTCCGATCGACTCCAGCTCTCGGTCAAAACTATAAATTTAATAGCACCGTGGTTAAAAGATCTGCTGTAAAACAAACGATTCATTAATTCAGTAAAGCAGCGTTTATTGACTATAAATGTATTTTGGATTTTTTATTCAATTCTTTCATTTGAGGAGTCTAATGATTTCTTGATACACATAGTACATACTATAAGCGTAAAAGAACCAACAAAAAATATTTTATCTCAGGCAGCATAGCAAGTTACTGTCTTTATGATATAGTTTATGGTCACTGTTTTTTTGTTTTTTTTGGTTATGGTTTGTTAATAAATTTCCATTGTTGCTTAACAGACCAGGCAGAAAAAATAAAAGATAAAAGAAACAGATTGCTAACTGCTTTCCCGCCTCTGGACCTTTTATGTAGTACTTCCCGTTTATGCCGGATCACATTTCTGATTAGATAAAAAATGATCGACCTCTGATTTAGCATGAAAATGATCTGAAATGAGCTCAAATCAAGATATAAACATCTAGACATTTATACAACTCTGAATGTCTGGAAATCTGAAATAGTATAAATCTCTATAAAGGAACTTGGGGATTTTGTTTTTACTAAGATTCTAGAATGTTAACAGGTGCTAAGAAACTTCTAGAAACCTGGAAGGTAAATTTAAAACATAACTTTCTATAGAAACCGAAAAAAATCTTAAACTAAAGGAAGATTTTATGCATTTGAATAATAATAATAATAATAATAATAATAATAATAATAATAATAATAATAATAATAATAATAATAATAATAATAATAATAAACAATTGTGTAGTTTCTATAACACTAATTCCAAAACAGACAGAAAATTCTAGATGCCTAAAAATTTGAGATTTTTGAAAAACAAACAAAGAAACAAAGAAACAAAGAAACAAACAAACAAATAGAACATATTTGATTTCTTAAAATATAGATAGATTCTAACTAGGAAACAAAAATAACTGAATTAAGAAGAGTTGTTTTTTTTTTATTTGTAGTCATTAGAGATTTTAGATTTATAGAGCATTAAATCTCAGACAAAGAGAAATTCGAAAGAAAAAAAAAATCAATATAGATGAAGCATTAAACTGAACTCTTACTGAGTAAAAAATCTGCATGGAACCTTATTAACTGTTGTTAATATTAGTCAGATATTTTAAATCATTTTAATTGCTATTGTTCTCTTTTTTATATTTGTGATATTTAAGTTTGTATTGGAATAAAGTTAAAAACAATATCTAACTTTTTAAGATGAAAATTTGAAAAATGGTTTTTTCAGGCAATCTATTTTTAGTTTTTTCATTTGAATTAAAAATGTCTATCATGTGAATCAAGATTAGTTTTAACACACACACACACACACACACACACACACACACACACACACACACACACACACACACACACACACACACACAGAACCCATCCCTGACGGATTGAAGCAGACAGATTGATAATCCCTGGCAGACGACAGCAGGTGGATGTCTGAGTGGGTCAGCATATCAGCATCATCTCTGTGTGCGTGTGCGTGTGTGTAGATTAAGAAGGTTAACACCTGTTGTGTCTTCAGTCCAGACCTCTCCCCTCTCTCTTCCATATGTGTTCCTGTGCTCTCCAGTATGCTTTTATTCCTCTTACACCACAGCAGTTTTTAAATAATTAAATTAATTTTTTTTTTTATAAATGAATAGTTCAATTTAATGATATGTAGCATCTATGAAACAGGTTATTTCCTGTTCTCACTTGTTATAGCAATCTATAAACAGTTTTCCCTACAAAAAACCCTCCACAGCACAAGTCCCTGTGAATGAGCTGTTACTATAGAAACAATAATATATATGAATAATCACATTCACATAAACCTGCAATACTGTCAGAACCGCTGTAATATAAAATCAATCCATACCTTCTGACCAATCAGAATCCAGAATTCAGCAGCATTGTGGGATAAATTCAGTTAATAAACCAAATGTTTGAGAGGAGGAACACTGCTAAAGTCTGTAAGTGTTGAGTGGTAGCCTAGTGGTAGCCAAGTGTTGAGTGGTAGCCTAGTGGTTGAGGTGTCCGTCTACCGAGCAGGAAGGTTGTGAGTTCAACTCCCAGGTCCATCAAGCTGCTACTGCAAGGCCCTTAACCTTCAAATGCTTAGTTGTATAAAAATGTAAAGTTCCCCTGGATAAGGGTGTCTGCCAAATGCTGTAAATAAAAAGCTTGCTTTCTGAATAACTAGACAGTTGCTAGTACTGATAAATAGATCGTTTCTAACTATAATATAAATAGTTTTCTAACTATAAATAATTTAGATTTTAGCAAGATTGCAAGGTTTTTAATCTCTAGCCACACACACACACACACACACACACACACACACACACACACACACACACACACACAGTTAAGCACATGCCACAAGCTAGGCCTCGATTTCACAACCCCAAAACCAGTGCTATGCCAAGCTTCTTCTTACACACACAGACACACACACGCTTACTTGTATGCCATATGTTCAGTAATGTGAAGCAAAATGAAGATGCCTCATTACATATATCAGCTTTGCTTTGTGCTTGGCTATATAGGTCTGTGTGTGTGTGTGTGTGTGTGTGTGTGTGTGTGTGTGTGTGTGTGTGTGTGTATAAAGGGTGAACGCTTGGTGGAGTGCTGACTAGGGGTCTAGCTTGTGGCACGTGCTTGAATGTGTGTGTGTGTGTGTGTGTGTGTGTGTGTGTGTCCATATGGCATCAAGCAAAGAGAGGTCCCAGTAATGAGGGAAAATTTACAGAAGCCTTAGCTGATTAATCCTCCTCTGCATTCAGCCACGTGTCAACCCCCCAACACACACACACACACACACACACACACACACACACACACACACACACACACACACACACAATTTGTCTAAATGCAGTATCACACACCATGTCCATAGTAAACACACAGATAATACAAAATAATACTTAACCACACTATCTTGTCAAGTTTTATTCATTTCAGTAATAAAAAAGCAAGTAAATGTATACAGTGTGTAAATACTGTATATGCAAATGTAAGTAAAAACTTACAAATTAAACATATTTCATTATTTTATTTATTTATGTCCACTTTAACACAAAACATTTTATAAACACTCTTTAGCATGCCAGACCACTAGATGGTGATAGTGAGTATTTCACAATTATATAAAATGCCTTGAGAATAATGCTAATAGCATTGTGTTGCTTGGTACAGATGGTGAAATGTGGAAAGCAGTTTTCAGCTAGAAAACTAGCACTAGCACTCAGCATGGCATGCCTAGTGACACTAGCCAATCTTGGGGGTCTATAACATACTTTCTCAGAGTATCAGCAGCAGATCTCTAAGATGTAGAGGTTGATCTCACGTATCTTAGAGGAAGCACATTCGTGCCCCACCTTTCCCTGTGTATTAGCAATACAGAACAGAATTCACTGGCTTCCACCATTCTTAAACATTGCAAAGGTCCAGGGTGACCAAGAACCTGAAGATACCTGGTAGAATACCAGAGATTCTGAACGACCTACCAGAAGGACTTTATGGAGAAGTGAGCAGACAGAATGCATTCCCATCTAAAAAAAAGGCCATGAGCAACAAGATGATATAGTGTGTGAAGTCATGTGATACATATCACCTGACTAGTTCCATGCATGCTCTGAAATTCAAATTGTTGGTCCATTCAACCCGTGAAGCCCAGTGGTTGTGGCAACATGCTGTGGGGATGATTTTCCAACAGCAGGAACTGAAAGGGTTGTTAAGATAGTTAGTGCATAAAGACTGGTTTTAAACTAGCATTTAAACATGTTAAACTTTATGCCAACTAGCATTATAGTAAACAAGCTAACATTGAAACTATATAACAGGCTAATCTGCAGGAAACAAGGTACTGCTTACTACACAGTGAGTTCTGTTCAGAAGCCTGGTGGTGGTAGCGTCATGCTGTAGGGATGTTTTTCTACTGCAGGAACCGGAAGGCTTATAAAGATGGAGTAGAAGGTCAATAGAGAAATACTTAAGGACAAGTTGAAAAGAGCAATCAGACCAGCAAGACTGGGCCAAGGATTCACTTTCCAAAATGTAGATTCATATTTCTGTGTGTGTGTTACATTTGAAGAAGATCTTGAACTAGATTGCACTCTTGGTCTGTCTGTCTGTCTCTCTCTCTCTCTCTCTCTCTCTCTCTCTCTCTCACACTCTCACTCACTCACACACACACAATGGTCCTCTGAAGCTTAATTGGTGGTGTAATCTTGTGGAATGTGTCTAATTAGCACACACTGGTGCACAAGCTCTTACCCAACCATACAATGGAGCTCTGTTACACACACACACACACACACACACACACACACACACACTGCACAGACATCATGTGCTATGAAAAAAAAAACAGACATTTTCCTTCAGTTCAAGTGATCACACACACACACACACACACACACACACACACACACACACACACACACACACACACACACACACACAATTAACCTCAATAATCATAATACCATAATACTAAACATGCTAATGTTTAAATTAGCATTATAAAAAAACGGCCAAACATTTAAACGAGCATTATAGCAAACAGCTTAACGCTTAAGCCAACTAGCATTGTAGTAAACAAGCTAACATTGTAAATAATACCATTATAGTGGACTGGCTAGTACTCCAGGTACTGTTCATCATGCAGTGAATTCTGTTCAAACTGTGAAGACTGGTGGTGGTAGCATCATGCTATAAAGATTTCTTTTTTACAACAGGATAAAATTGGAGGGTTGTCTGGATTCATGGAAATCCTCTAAGCTTAAATGCTATTCGAAATGATAGCTTGTTTACTGTAATTCCAATTTTTTTTTACTATAATGCTACTTAAAAAAAAGTTAACCTCTGTTCTATCATGCTAGTTAATATAAATGTTAGCTTGTTTACTCCAATGCTAGTCAGTATAAATGTTAGCTTGTTTAATGCTAGTTAGTATAAATGTTAGTTTGTTTATTGCAATGCTAGTTAGTGTAAATGTTAGCTTGTTTAATGCTAGTTAGTATAAATGTTAGTTTGTTTATTGCAATGCTAGTTAGTGTAAATGTTAGCTTGTTTAATGCTAGTTACTATAAATGTTAGCTTGTTTACCCCAATGCTAGTTAGTATAAATGTCAGCTTGTTTACTCTAATTCTAGTTATTATAAATGTTAAGCTTTATAATATAATGCTACTATAAAAGTTTACCTGTTTTCTATAATGCTTGTAGGTTAAATATGAACATGCTTACTATAATGGCAGTTAAATGATAAATGCTAGCTTGTTTACTATAATATTATAGAGTTTAGCCTCTTTAATATAATGCTAGTTGGATTATAGTGTTGCTTCTTTGCTAGAAGGCAAGATTTAAATTCAACCTGATTATCTGTTGGTGTGATTGAAACAGTTGTACATTTGGCTGTCATAGTTTTCTAAATAAAAACAAAGTGATGATGCGGTGTAGACTGTGGTGGCAGTGGACACGTGTGTGTGTGTGTGTGTGTGTGTGTGTGTGTGTGTGTGTTTATATGTGTCTGTGGGAGTGAATGCTGTATGTACAAAATGTGTGTGTGATGCTGTATGTGTGTGCATCTGGCGTATTGTTTGTATGTGCGATCAAGGCGTAGGGGATTATATATGTGTGTGTGTGTGTGTGTGTGTGTGTGTGTGTGTGCTATTAAGATTGACAGAGGGCTGTGTATTAGGAGCTGGGTGGCATGGGTGGCAGATTTCTCCAGCCCTGTTTTAGACATACTAATCTGGATTTAGCAAGCAACAGTGTCAGCACTGACACACACACACACACACACACACACACACACACACACACACACACACACACACATACCTCAGTATTCAGAAATGAATAATATGAATGATTACATTGCTTACACCTTGAATGTGGCTGACCTCAGATAGAGTATTTTAATATCTAACATTATTGTATTAAATCACCATTTTGAGAAAGTAGCTGCTTGTTTGGGACTGCTGCACATTACACAAGCAATAGGATTGAGTAATCAATTACCCTGGCAACAGACACCAGGATAACAAGAACAGGATGTAATGCCCTTATAAGGAGAGCGCCTTTATTATTCTAAAGTTAAACTTTACGAAATAATAAAATAATTAAAAAGTTTTGCTGTTGTAGTTTTTCCCTGAAAAATAAACTAACAAACAAATTTTATCAAGGCATCTAGTAAAATCTTGCTTACATTTTGTTATGTTATTTTTCCTGTGAAAACTGTATATCAGTCACCAGGTTTTCAAGGATTGGAAAATAAAATTGCATGATATCCTTTAATGACATGTAATGTAAAATAATAATGAAAGAAATATTTAAAAAATGTAAATGTTCCTTTTCTTTTTATTGTTGTTACAGATCAGATCACCGAACCTGTGGTGGGATTTACATTTGACCTTCAGACTGTGTGTGTTTCTGTGTATGTGTGTGTGTGTGTGTGTGTGTGTGTGTGTGTGTGTGTGTGTGTGTGTGTGTGTGTGTGTAGCATTAGACATAGAATTCACTTAACCTCCCTAATACTTTGTGTTTTGTACATATGATGCAAAGATTTAGTAACAAATACATTTTTTCAAGTGAAAATATCCGGTCAAATTAATTTCTTATTAGAATGTAGCAGTAAGACAAATATAAAATTATTCAGCTATTTCTAGACATCAAATCTAAAACAACAATGTCAATCTTTAATCTTAAATTTCAATCTGAAATGGTTTTATGTTCTAATGGCAACATGTGATTTTTTCTTAATTTGTGAGGTTATTTGAATTTCGAAGTTGAAATGTCTATAAATTGGTTTAATATAATTCTATATGTTTTATTATAATCATAGAATTGCAAATACTTGAAAGATTTGACTATGTTCGGGATATTATCACTTGTTTTTGCAGTGTTTTGTACTTTATAAGGATAATTTTATTTGAGGAAATGATAAGCGGTAGAAAATGAGTGAGTGAGTTTTTGTACAGAATTTTATATTCGACTTTGCCTAATTAAAAGTCTTGTGTTTGGAGTTTTTGATGAGTTGCTTGTTTAATGTATTTTCTATGCGTATATTATTTTATATCGCTTCTGTTACTTTTATATTTTATTACTACGACCAGTAACATTGTTGCTCTTAGATTATAAACAGTGGGTTTAGTGGAAATCAAGACGGTGCTCTACTGCCCCCTATTGGCTGTGTTGTCTTAATCAATACATCAAGACTCAGATCATCAGAAGTACTGAAATGCTGAACTATTTCTGAAAATTTTTTCCGGTCCGATGCTTTATCTGATGAATAATTTGATTCTACACTTAAAAATTCTTAACTTATAGAATTTGACAAATACTATAAATAAATACATATTATAAATAATTATAAAAAATACTCCTTAACAGTTTTTTTTTTTGAAAAACACGTATATTATTTGTTTCTTTTATTTTATAAATCAATCAATCAATATGTAATCTTTGGAGTTATTGGAGAATAATTTTTTCTTCCTTCCTTCCGTCCTTTTTTTAAATAACCCACTTCAAATAACTGATGATACTCACTACAGACCATCAGGTGGGGTAAAAGAGTTAAAACATTTCAGACTTTTTAAAAAACCTAATACATGCAACAGTTTCAGACAATCAGGTAAGGCCAGAGAACTAAGAATACACAAGTTTTCTATTTTTTCTAAAAAGCTGTATATAAATTGATTAATTAATAAAAATGAATAAAATTGTTCCACAAAGTTAAAGTACTGTGTTTAATTCTATTAAATTTTTTTTTTGTAAATCTTTATCTGTCTATGCAATAACATTTATGATTACTGTCCACTTGAGTGAAGTTATATGGACAGGTGTGTGTGTGTGTGTGTGTGTGTGTGTGTGTGTGTGTGTGTGTGTGTGTGTGTGTGTGTGTGTGTGTGTGTGTGTGTGAGAGAGAGAGAGAGAGAGAGAGAGAGAGAGAGAGAGAGAGAGAGAGAGAGAGAGATTTAAAAGTGAGATCAGGTGGAGTTTTTTCTTGTTTCACTTCGCTGCTCTACAGGAAACCCAAAATTCAGCAATGCAGCTTTGCAAAGTGCACACACACACACACACACACACACACACACACACACACACACACACACACACACACACACACACACACACACACATGGCCAACTTTATCTGCCTCAAACCGTTAACAAAGGCTGAAGTAACACTCACATTCACACATTAGCTGACAAACATACACACACACACAGACACACACACACACACACACACACACACACACACACACACACACACACACACACACACACACACACACACACACACACACACATATATATACATGTGCAGGCGAAACAGGAAATAAAACCAAACTTGATTTAAATGAACCACATAGAAAGGGAGGGGGGGGGAGTGTGAATGTGTGTGTATGTGTGTGTGTGTGTGTGTGTGTGTGTGTGTGAATGTGTGTGTGTCTGTGTGTGTGAATGTGTGTGTAAGAGGGAGGTTCCAGTACGTGAGGAGGAAGAAGGCATACAGCTTTTTTTTCATTTTTTTATGCGAGAGCAACTAAGTGGATCTGCTGAACTAAAGAAGAAGAGAATATCACTCACTCACTCACTCACTCACACACACACAGACACACACGTACACACACACATACACTCATGCAGATGAGTGTGTGTCCAATGCCCGCGTGTTTGTTGGCGTGATAATGGACTCTCAGCACCGAGCAGCGCTGGACATCTCCACCAAAAACCCACAGGATGACTTCGAGATGCTGACGCGGCTCGGAGGAGGGACGTACGGAGAAGTGTACAAGGTCAGAGGTCATGGAGATAGATGGACAAAGAACGAGGGATACAGGAAAATAGAGGGAGAAAGAGAGACATATAGAGAAGTGTTGTATAGTTAGAAAATCAGGCAAAAAACATTATTTAATCTTTATAGCCTTCAGAGACAACAGGAAAAAAACATAATTTTGAAAGAAAGAAAGAAAGAAAGAAAGAAAGATGAATAGTAACTGCTTAAAGTTTATAAAATGTGAAAGATAAAAACACTCAAAGAAAAAAGAACTAAAATAAGCTCTGAGATGAAAGAAAAAAGAAAGAAAGAAAGAAAGAAGGAAAGAAATAAAGAAAGAAATGCATACTTCCTGTTTTTATAATCTGTAGGCCACATCTTCCCACATATTTATTTCTGATACACAGGAAAGATACACAGCTAAGGAATTTAGGAAGAAAGATAGATAGAAAGGAAGAATAGAGTAGAGTAGAAGACTAAAAAGAAATGATAGCAGATACACAGAGCAGATACACTTGAAGGTACAAACCCAGAAGTGAACATATATATATATTAAAATATAGAAATTGAAAGATGAGATTGAAGATGGAGAAAGGAAATAAAAACAAGTACAAATAATTTCATTCATGATATTAACAGATGAGTTTGTGACCGAAAAGAACAATAGTGCACTTTGGGCAAAGGTACTAGTTTGAATTTTGTCAAAGGTGAAAGGTGAGACGGTCAGAACATTTAAAACAAATTTCTGTGCTTGGTCACACTTTTGTGGATCAGAGACCTCAGTAGCCAGACATGAAAAAAAGCAAGAAATGACTGGATCCCTCATAGTGCGGGTGTGTTGATAGGATAGTGTGATAAATAAATTAAACCAATCATCAGATAAAATTCTATTCAAATTCTATCATGATACATAACGAAACCCATAAACCCTTTATGTTACTGCTTAGCCTTTTCATGACCTTCTAACTCTTGCATTGCTATATAACCCAGTGCTCCAATTTTTTAAAATGGTTTCCAAAGCAACTGCTCCTTCACAGGGACCGATGTGGTGCATGCTCGACACAATCGAATCGAACGGATGTTACGAATCTTAACGATTTACCAAAGAGAAATTGTTGATATGGGGAAGCTTTCTGTGAGGCGACATTTATTTAACTTTTAAGGAAGGAGTCTCCAGTGCCAGAGGTTTTGTAGCCATCAGAAACGATGTTAGGTGACACACTGTGTTCTTCTAAGATCGATTTAAGACATGGTGCATAAACAATGTACATTAACTAACTCCGCAACATTAAATGTGGCTCTAAAATAATATATAGTATGATATGTCATAGTTTAATCAATTAAAACATTGTAATTGTTGATAAATTGCTGTGGTAGAAGAATAATCATCAAAAAAAAAAAAGAAATGCTGTTGTTGAAAAATGTGGTAACTCTGCTAAACCTCAGGCTTTGCACCGTTGTGGTGTCTCGTTGGTATATAAGATGTAAGTGACAAAGTGTTTCAGATTAAAAGTCCTTCATGGATGCACTAACTCCGAGTTGTGCTTGCATGTTTGTACGATGTGTAAAAATGACTCACCTGCAGTAGTTACTAATCCCCAGCTTGGACTTTCAGGTCCACCAACACAATAACAGTAACGCTGCATCATTTTAAGCCTTATCACACTATGCTGGTGTTGATTATTTTCCTATAATAGCATGTCTCAGAGTATCACCTGAGGACTCATCTCGCTCAGATCATTGCGTTTATTCCACCAAATCTTCTGCGTAACGTCAATGTGAAAACCCGTCTGCAAGAAAAATTAACTTTACGACGGACAAATCGAGAAGTCGTTTTTTAATATTTCATTTATTAGTCATCGTTAAACACCCGGTTGAGACTTTCAGGGCCACTGATGCTGATTTCCCCTCAAATTCTCATTCCCCAGAATCTTTGAGGCTGCCCCCACTTCCCCTTTCCCTTTCTTCCCCTTACTAAGATGCGTGTGTGCATGTGCATATGTGTGTGAATGTGTGTGTTATTAAATATTAATTTGTCACGGCATTTTTCTTTTCTTGTCATGTGAAAGAAAATAGGTCCCTATTTTGTTTATGTTATTTGACTATTTTCTTTACAGTGAACTGAGGACTTCACTGAAAATGAAAAATTTTGTGTTGTTTTTCTTTATTATGGTCACATACACACACACACACACACACACACACACACACACACACACACACACACACACACACACACACACACACACACACACACACACACACACACCCACCCACCCACACACACACACACACACACACACACACACACACACACACACACACACACACACACACACACACACACACACACACACACACAGTTGTTGTAAATAGGTCTTAAATAGGTCAGATTAGATCGGTGGGTGATGACAGAACAACTGTATGTGTATCCTAAAAAAAAACATAAGTCATAAGAGGAACAAAATTGCTTTGCAAAAGTTCTACAAATTTAATGTAATGATGAATTAATTAACAATAATATGATGCATGTCGGCAAACTACTGCGGTATAAGAGGAATAAAACTCTTCAGGATGTTTTGTTTTAGAAAAAGAATCAGCTTCAGTGAGGAAACAGTAACTCCACTTCACATCAAGCTGCATCACACCAACCTGGTGCTGATTTTTTTTTTTTTTTTATCAGAACAGAACACTGTCTGAATGTCAGTGTGTCAGTGCTTCTGTTTTTGTTCGTTTTTCTGTTCTTGTCAGAAACTTTTTTCCATGAGAAAAAAGAAGTCCCTTGAGGCTTGTTTTTAATTTTTTTTACAGTGAACTGAGGACTCATCTAGAAAAAGGTCTTAAATACCCAAAGCTTTTTTATTCTCTTGCGTATTACATCGGTGTAAAGTTTTGCCTCGGGACGTGACCCTGAGTAGTTTGACGGTCGTGTACGTCTGTGCAAAAATAAAACTAAGACAGTTACGAAGCAACTTTTAGTGCTAAACATAATTGTGTGTACATAGCACTAGTTGTCAAGTCTTTCTAAGATTCGTTAAAGAGACTCACTGGTGAGTTTCATGCAAACTCTCAAAAAGTGTTTGGTGTTCATTCGCCATCTTGATCGACTTTTAATGCTGTGAACTACCTTTTTTGTCTAGATCTTGCACTAAACACAAAAAAAAACGTATGCTGAAATTGCTTTTTGGATCCATGCTCTTTTCATGCTGTGAAATTTTTTTTCCCATTTAAATGTATTACCTTTAAATTCTTTCAGCATTTATTACATGACTTATTGTCTACGTTTGTGGATACTGCTGGAATTTGCCATTGCTTGTTGGAGCGATTTGGTTTTCTTATTATTATATAACTTTTATTTTTTTAAAGTCACTTTGTCTTCTTGACCACCTTTATTTCTTTAATTGTTCAAACCCTCACATGTTGTGTATGGTGAATCTTCCTACATGCTGGACTATTCCATTATACAACTGAGGGGTGGGGGGGTGGGGTGTCAACCTCCAGTATTCCTTTGGATGGAAAGAACTCTAGGTGGAAAGAACTCTAGGTACTTTTTAGCCCCTGACTCCTTCCTTGAGGCCCCTGTGTGTGTGTGTGTGTGTGTGTGTGTGTGTGTGTGTGTGTGTGTGTGTGTGTGTGTTTAGAATCAGTGTTATATTTTGAATTTTCGATTTATATCAAATCAGAGAATAAAGATTCAAGTTATGTGTTAATTTTACTGTTGAATGTTGCAGTTTCAATTTATATTAGAATCTCAGAAGAAGGATTTAGATTTTGGGTTGAGTTAAAATTTACATTTTTGACTTGTCAGAATGTCAGAATGTCAGATTTTAGTAAAATGTTGGAAACAGGGGTTCAATTTTTCATGTAGACTCATGATTCCAGATTAGAATTAAGTTTCAGGATCAAAGTTAGTCTTTAGGATTAGAGTTTAAAGGTTTATGATAAGATTTAGGTTTAGATTTAGATGTGATATGAGTGTAGAATTAGAGTTTAGGGTTAAAGTTAGGCTTTGGTTTAAGTTTAAGGTCAGGGTGAGGATTTGGGATTTGAGTTTAGGATTAGTTTAATGGTTTTAGAGTTGGATTTTAGGATTGGAGTTAAATAGTGGTTGAGAGTTGTGGGTTTTCTTTTTCTTTCTGTGTGTGAGCGTGTGGTTGACAGGAAACTATCAGTGTGCAGTGCACACCTGTGCAGGTAACCGGTGAATTCCGAGAAACACTAAAACCTAAATGATTCATGCACTTCCACATACGTAGGAAGACTAATCGCCATGGCAACCCGGTGTTATTTGTAACGTGTTGAAGGAACGAATAAAAGCTCGAACACAGCAGTGAGTACGAATGCAAAGCGGCAAACGTTTACTGTTAGAACCTCAAGTTCCTCTTTCGCTAAATCACTTGTGGGTTGGTTGGGTGCACTTTCATAAATAGCACTGAGCATAACATGTTGGCAAAAAAGAACCACTGTTTATTCACAGTAAAGATGTAGACTGTACTCTCTGCTCCTTTGAGAATTTAAAATCCCACAATGCACCACACACTCTCCAAACTAAGCACATGGAAACAGGATGTGTAAGTGGGACATGTTTGGTGATGGTGTTTATGTGGTGAGGAGTGGTCTGTAGAGGAAAGAGTACAGAGATCAAGATTAGAGCAGGGATTTTATATTTGGGTTAAGAATTAGGATTAGATCCTAATGACGGTTTAATTAGTAGAGAATCGATTTAATTAGCATTTGGGTTTAGAATTCGGTTTTATAATTATATCTAGGGTTTATGCTAAGAGTAAAGGGTTAAAAGTAGAATTTAGGATAAGTTTTTTTTTTATGGCTTAGACTGAGGGATTAGAGATAGGGTTTAGAATGGCTTTAAGAAGTTTATGTGACCTACATTTTAAACACACTATGAGGTTTGGGACACGTCCAAAGCGGCCTGATGATGTGTGAATTTATAACCATGCGGTTTGGGACACATCCACTGTGGACTAATAACAGTGAGGCATTTGTGATGGTATTTATGAGGCCAATATAGCAAAGAGGATACGTGATTTGGGACGTGTCCAAAGTGGAGTGTTTGCGTTGCTGTTTATTTGACCTAGAACAATTTGAGTGTTTCTGTAAGCAAAATATTACACAGAGCATGTGGTTTGGGACATGTCAATGTGACGGTGCCTGTTTAAACGCAGGGTTGGATATAATAATATTTTCCTTGTGAATCCAAATATATTGGAGTTTACAGCACTGTTACGCAGAAGTCCAGTTTATCATTATAATCTCCTCTCAATTGCGATCTTCTTGGCAAGTTTTTCTTTTTCTTGTTCTTCCCACCACAAAAACCAGCTGTGAAGAGCTATACATTTTGCAAGCTTGACTATGTTCACTTAGTCAAATAACCTTACTCTTGCAGGACAAGTGCTAGCTTGAAGATGCTAATTAGCGCTCTATGTAATGTGTACATTAGAGAATCTAGCAGTTTACTAAGGAAAATGATCAAGCTTAATCTGCTGATAAATCTAGAAGGAGGTGGTGAGATCTGAAGGATAAATATCAGAAAAAGAAGGGGAGAGAAAAAGGGAAGAAGCCCTAACGTTTATATATATATTTATGTAGGAAAGGTCGTGTTTTAATATGGTTCAGACAAGCCCACACTGAACTAGTGATCATGAGATATTTATGATATAAATACATCCTGTTCAAAAAAAATCTTGCTGTATTCATGCATATGAAGTGAGTAGAGAAAACCAGTTAGACAAGTAGAAATAAATATATACAGTGACTTTGTAGCTCTTGGAAAAAGTTTTACGATCAAAATGAATTTAATATTTGCTAAAGTTACTCATCTACTATACTTGCAGTTTGGGATTTGGTGGTGAGCTAATGATAGCAAGATGTTGCCTAAATATTGAATGTGTGTGATTAATTTAATGTAGCCTATATATGTTACGTCGAAAAATATGTGACTATGTATAAAACATAGAATATATAAGAGAATATATAATATTTTCTTTATTTTTGAGATTCCATGTTTGGGACATTAATTCTGGCTATGTTACTGAATTATGGATAGTATAGATATAACGGTGATAAATCGAACACAAGCGAGTGTCCCTATTATCTAAGAAAAAAAGAAAGGCACAAACCCTGTTATAGATAAGATGTTCTGTAGACTGGTTTCTTTCTTTCAGGCTTTTTAAGAGCTTTGTTGTGTTACAACAGGGTGCAAAATGCAAATGAGGGGATGTGGGACCTTTTCCTCCCCAGAGAGAGAGAGAGAGAGAGAGAGAGAGAGAGAGAGAGAGAGAGAGAGAGAGAGAGAGAGAGAGAGAGAGAAATAAAAAAAACTGTTTAGCTTATGACAAGAACTAGTTTCATCATTAACCTTACAAATGTTAGAATTTGCATGCTGCCAAATGAAGTAGAGCACATGATGTTGTAGGTTTGTGTAGAGAAGAGGGAGCAAATGTTCTGTGTTTGGTTAGTAAAAAAGTGTGAACCTGGAGATGTTTTTGATCTGAGCGGATGGTTTTATTCATGCTATGTTATGTGTCTTTCATTTCAAAATGGATAAGAAAAGACCAGGGCCCGAAGCCCGAATTAATAAAGATACTAAGAATGATCTCAGAGATCTCCTAATTTAGCTTCAATTTCTAACTATGACTCATCTCTTAAGAGTGATTCAGGACCAACCAACCAGTACAACGCTGGCAAGGAAAATACAAACACTTTAATCTTAGAGGAGGCGGGGCTAAATCTGTTACTAGGTGACACATTCTTTTGAAGACTGTGATTGGTTGTCCAATAAAATAAACTATAGGATCGATGTGTCTGAGATGTTATCTAAAATATGATTGGTCACAACAATAATCCCAACATGATCTAATGTGTATAATCTTATAAACTCACTGTCATTATTAAATATTGTATATAACACATTTCTTCTCCCTCCTCACCTCACGGCAATTTTCTCCTTTGCTCAAGAAACTCTTAATCCTCTTAAAAGTCCTCCTCACTATGACTAGCACTTTTTTGACCTTATGAGCTCTTTTAAGGGTTACGATGCTTTATGAATAACTTTTATTTTTACTAGGATCTTCTTTTTAATTTTAAGGGGAAACTCCAACATTTCTAGGAATTTTCTTAGAAATTCATCACTAGGAGAAACTCTTTACACTGAAACTTTTCATGAATACAGGCACTGATGTCATGACAGGAGGATATACTTTAAAGTTGTCCTAGAATTACAGCAAATACTAAAATCAAGTCAGGTCAAGTCAAGAAGCATTTATTGTTATTTCAACCATATATAGCTGACGCAGGACATAGTGAAATGAGACAACGTTCCTCCAGGACCATGGTGCTACATAGAACAACACAGAGCTAAGGACTGAAAGTAAGTTGTCCTAGCCACATAAAGTGCAACCTGTGCAATCTAGTGCAAACAGTGCAAGACAAAAGACAGTGCAAACAGTGCAAGACAAAATACTATAGGACAAAAAACACAAAATAGCGCTGACCAGTGTGCAATCTGAACATTGTACAAAACATTGTGCAAAGGTATAGAGTTGTAAACGTTGTACGAAAGAAGGTTGTAAATGCAGGGTTAATGCAAACATGTATACACATCTATTAGCAGCAATTGCATGAGGTATTGAAATGTGGTGTGCAATTATAGCACATGTGCCAAAACAACAATTTAAAGAATGAAAAAAGTGGTAGACTGAATGTGCGAGTGTGTGTGTGTGTGTGTGTGAATGGCTTGAAGGAAAAAAACTGTTGCACAGACTGGTTGTGAGGGCCATAATGCTACGGTACCTTCTTGCACCCTCTGGCAGGAGGCTGAAGAGTGTGTGTGATGGGTGTGTGTGGGGTGAAGAGAGTGTGTAAGGGGTGAATGCTATTGGCTTTTCAGATGCTTCGTGTGGTGTAAATGTCCTTGATAGAGGGAAGAGAGACTCAGATGATCTCAGCTGTCCACACTATCCGCTGCAGGGTCTTGTGATCAGAGATGGTGCAATTCTTAAACCAGTGATGCAGCTTCTCAGAATGCTCTCAATGGTCCCTCTGTAAAACGTAGTCAGTATGGGGGGAGGGAGATGGGCTTTCTTCAACCTTTGTAAGAAGTAGAGATGTGGCTTTCTTGTTAATGAAGCTGGTGTTGAGTGTTCTCCTACAGATGAACACCAAGGAATTTAGTGCTCTTGACGATCTCCATAGGTGAACCGTCGATGTTCAATGGAGAGTGGTCTCTCTATGCTCTTCTGTTTGTTGCACCTCCTCTCTGTATGCTGACTCGTTGTTCTATTTGAAAGGAGTTTGTCTTTAGCCTAGAACTAACTCCCGTCCGCTTGGAGAATCATTTTCGCCGTCCCTTCTCCCGGTTATCGGTATCAGGTGATTCTGAAGAATGGAGCCCTGGTCTTCGTAGTAATCTGAGGTCGCGAAGCTTCTCCAAAACATCATCATGCAGGTCGGTTGTTGCATGATTACTGGACTGAAATAACATCTGGCGGTCGTACACATGAATACCGCTGTCTGTGCTGTCCATGCACTTTGGAAAGTCGGGCTAAAAACATGAATAGCACCATTTTGGATCTGGAGTGGCCGCTGCGTGCCACTGCCGTGCCGCCATCTAGGATCATAAACAGTCCATAAAATAAGCCTTCGGTTCAAAAAAGTCTTACTTGTGGATAATGTAAAGTGACATTCACAGCAGAAATGAAACAAATCTGTCAGGAATATCTACATTTCCCTCAGATATATTGGTTAATATGCTGAGAAAAGACTTATTATTACACGAATGGCCATTTCTTTAAAATCAGAAAGAGCGATTTTCAGACACAGTATGACTACAATTATGATTTTAACAAAGTTACATGTAGCTTTTTAGTCATTTAAGAACAGTGTAATAGCAAAGCACAGTGGAAATGCTGCAAAAATGTCTAAAATCTCAACATATCTCTCAGATATGTCGTTAATCAGCAAGAAAAGACTTTATATCCGGAAAAAAATGGAATTATAGCTACCTGGCAAGTACACAAGTCAATTTAAAAGAACAGTGACATTGAAAATCACACAAAACCATAAGAAATATAACATTTCTCTCAGATGTGCTGCTAACAGTACACCCTATATGACTAATATTACAATTTTAGCAAGGTGACAAAAAGCTATTTAGTCATTTGTGAGCAAAGTATTAGTGAAGTGACAGTGAAAATGATGTAACTCTCTTTGAAATATCAACATTTTCCTCAGATGTGTTAACAATTTGCTAAGAAAATGGTTCTGTATGACTAAATATGACTATTTTTGCTAAGCAGCTAATTTGTTTACAATGACAGAAGAAATGAGACTGCCCATGGAAATTTAACCCCTTCTACAGAAAAGACCCTGTATATCAAAAACGGCCATTTTGACTGGATGACGTTGCTTTTTCAGTCATTTGAGAACAATGTAATGGAAAAGTGACAGTGAAACGTCAACAATTTCTTTCAATTGTGTTTAGAAATTCACAAAAATAGACCCTGTGTGACATAAAGGATGACACTATGACGATACAATTAGTATCAACTGCTATCCAAACTTTCTTGGCTTCCGCTAAACTGCGAAAAATGAGAACTGAGAAGTCGTGAACGCCACAAAAGTGAGAACGTCATGTACTGTAGTTCCAATGGAGACATTGAATGCATCTGAAGATGTTTTTAGACACTAGTTTGTATTTTATTCAGCTGTAATTTGGGTGCACAGAAAACTCCAGACTATCTTCGTGTGCACAGCTTAAACTATTTTGTAAAACTGTTTAGTGTGTGAACCAAGTTGGAATGGAAATTTTTTTGCATTGTATAAAGTTGTTTTCTATAGAAAAGAATAAAATAAGCTCAGAACTCAGTACTTCTTTGTGAAACTAAATCTTACTTCCTTACCATACTAGCATAAGATTCAAGCGTGGTCTAGCTATGAGGTGTGGACTAAAGTTTGTAGATAGAATTGTACAGTTCGGGTGATGACGTATTTTTTAATAGTTTTGTCGATTTCTTTGTTTTAATTTTTTTTTTGTGGTAACGAAGATTTATTGATTTAGACATGCAGATTGCTCATCAAAGCGTACGTCTCACACACACAGAGCATGTCTTTGTTCATTAGCTGAAACAGAATTGTGATACAGGAAGTCAGTGTGTGTATCCCAGTTCCAGCAAGATTTATTAAGAATTTAAGACTTGTGTTTTCAGTTTCAATTCTCCTTAAAAGTATAAAAGTATGAAGAAGGGTAAAGGATAGCATGCATTAAAAGAAGCAGAGGATTCATTGTGTTGCAGATTTGTACAACTGGAGTGTGTGTGTGTATGTGTGTAGAAGGAAACACCTATAGTGGGCTGCAATGTGATGTACTCATCTCCCACCACCTACACGGCAAACCGTAATCTCTCCGTTGCTAAGGTCACTTCTGAGTAAACAACAAACTAGACTGATTTAATTGCACAACAATGCAATTTCTGTCGGAATTGGTGCATAATAAAAAAAAAACCCTGTTATACATGTTAAAATTTTTCTTCTGCAACTAATTTACTTTTAGATTTAAACAAATGATTAAAAAAAAAAAAAGATTTTACACAAATGTGGATCAGACATGTAGCAGTGTGTGACAACTAGATTCTCATGCTGCACTGGATCTGCAATCGACAACGTAGAAAACAAGCAAATTAGTTTCTTGAAAGTTACAATTGAGTGCATTTTAATTGTTTCCGAATTAAGCTGCGTGAATAAGTCTCAATACAAAGCGCATTATACATGTGATATAAATACAACATGAATACTATTCAAACTTATTATAGTAGTTTCAGGTTGTGTGTGTTTAGATGTCAGCAGGTGCTTTATGTAGAAGAAAATCCAGAAGTGATATTCTAATCCACACCAGGACTATATACGTATCTCCCTCTGTCACTCTGTCTATTCAAACTTATTATAGTAGTTTCAGATTGTGTGTGTTTAGATGTCAGCAGGTGCTTTATGTAGAAGAAAATCCAGAAGTGAGATTCTAATCCACACCAGGACTATATACGTATCTCCCTCTGTCACTCTGCCTCTCTCTGTCTGGCTCTCTGCCCACATGTCTGTTATTTTTAAAGAAGTAAAGGTCAAGACTAAATTAAACCTTCTTTTGCTGCCCAGGCTGATACGTTTACCATCATAGAGACAGACTTTAAAAGTAATTTTTATGTTAAGTTGATTGTTATGTAGAAATGCATGATAATCACATCTCATTAACTCTCATGCATAAATTAGTCTGTAATAAAAAGTACAGCACATTTACTTATAAACAGTTCACCCATGCTTCATTATGCCTAATTATAACTCATTACTCATTCCTAATTTCTGCAAACGTGATGAAACATGATCATGTGCTATTGTGCATATTCATGCTAACAATCTTTAAAAAAGCTTTATTAAAGCCACTCGTTTGTAGTTACGTTCGTTCTTGTGCAACGTCTGAAAAACAAGCTAGTATTACATATGTTATAGCAGCTATAAATATACCTTATTCCACTAACTTCCTGTTTTCTCTCCCACAAATAACCCAGCTTTTTATGTTACGGAAAAAATCACATTATATCTTTAGCTCTGACTGTTTCAAAGCTTTGGCAATGGAGACTCATTTCTACAATGTTACATAATCTATTATTATGTAGGTTTTCTTTGTTAAGAGCATAGCAGCATGATTTTAAAACCCATTAGTGAAGTATCTGCCATAAGAGTCCCTCTGAACTTGCTGATAAAATGAGTGCATTGTATAAATGAGTGCATTGTATAAATGTATGATGTACAGCTACATTACTGTAATAGACACTGTGGTAATGAACTAGAAAAAATACAGAATACAAAGCGTGATACAAAAACTTAACCCTGCTGCCTCATGTGTGAGAGAATCTGTAACATTCTGGCTGTTACTTTTTTTCTGTTCTATTTTTTCAGAAGAATAAACACCTCTGTCCTGACCTTTAACAAGTGTAGCCTGACGTTCAAAACATGACGTCCTCGTGCGGTTTTCTAAAAAATATCTGTATACAAATACGTCTTTTGCGTCTGATGTTTGATATCTTTTGCGTCTGATCGATATTTTCACCCTGGCACTACGAGGAAAGTGTAACTTCAGCCTTATGTTAGCCAACTTTATAATATATTCGAATTTTCCATTCATATGGTGGCCATTTTGTACAACCAGAATGCTGAATGAGAACGACTCATCTCCAAAACCCAACGAAATGTTCTCGAAAACAGTAATGCGATTAGAAAATTGTGTTAAAGCGATACATGATTAAGTGTTGATGCATCACTCGGAATCGGAAACCCGTTCGGAACCTTTGGTTGTTTTTTTTGGAGTTGCTTTGTCAGTGACGTGTTTCCACGGACACTGAAGCATGTGTATGAGTGTGTGTGTCTGTGGTCAATGCTGTATCCGCCTGACTACTGTTTGACGTTTGACTTGTTTGTCAAAAAGTTTGTCATCACTGTTTGTGTGTTTGTTTGTTTGTAGGCCATTCTCATCTCTGTAGCTATTTTTATGTCATGGTTAACCCCCAGATCTCTCCGTCCTCATCCTGAGAATGAACTATTTGATTTTCCACTCTTAAAGTTAAACATCTATTTTTAACTTGCACTACAAGTGGGTGTGTGTGTATGTGTGTTTGTGTGTGTGTGTGTGTGTGTGTGTGTGTGTGTGTGTGTGTGTGTGTGTGTGTGTGTGTGTGCGTGGTCTGTCCCCATCTCTGTTCGGTGACAGTGAATGTGAAAACATCATCTTCTAGGTGAAAACAGTGTGACTATAAAATATTGATTACAGAAGTCGAGTCGTTGTTCCAGAAAAACTTTTAAATAGAATTGAATATGATTTGAACTCTAATCATTGATCATGCTGAAAATCAAATATCACCTTTGCTACGGTCATGTTATGTAGTCACCTTAAGAATTAGAGATAAATTGCCCAGAATGTGAACAAAAAAAAAGAGCATTTGTGTCAATTTGCACTTTAACATGGTGTCTAAAGGCTTGTCAAAATAAAACCACTAGAAATATCACCTTTTGCCGTATGTGTGTATCAGCTGCTAACTTAACCTGCATGGAAAAGTCGACATCGTGTCACATTGTGAACTTTGCGTTGTAAAGAACATTTAAAAAGTTGTGAATACTACATAGGCTTCCAGTTACTAGCAAATAATGCTGAGCTATTTCTGTGAAAGAGGAGTAACCCTACAGGTTAAAAAAACCCAAAAAACTGATACGCTGATTAAGACTATGACTATCTCTATTTGTGTGTGTCTTCAGGCCCGGAATAAGCAGACAGGAGAACTGGCTGCCATAAAGATAATTAAGATGGAACCTGGTAAGGGAATTTTTTATATGGAAATTATGTTTACAGTGACTCAAATGAACACTGTAACTTTGTTCAGCTACTAGTGATTTGAATATGAGATGCATTCATGGATCTTTTAAAAGTTGTAGTTTAAAATCCCCTAATGTAAATATATATGGTACATCAAATTTGAGATAATGATTAGAATAAGGTGCGTAGCATGAAGGATAAAAAATCCAGTACATGGAATTCCAAAAAAGTATAGACAGCCCTTGTTTTAGAGGTACAAATATACACTTTTTCTCTTATTGATTGTTTTTGGGGTTTTTTCTTCTTTTTTTTCAGAGGATGATTTCTCAGTAATCCAGCAAGAAATCGTGATGGTGAAGAGTTGTAAGCATCACAACATCGTGGCCTACTATGGCAGCTACATCAGGTCAGAGACAGAAGGACAGAAACTTTGTATTACCAGAAACTGTTTCTAGAATCATTGTGGGGTTTTTAGTAATGTTGTGCTTCAAATGAGGATTCTTGTAAAACCCAACAAAAATTATACTGTATACTGTAGATTGCACATATCAATCTTTAGAAAACACTTTATTTTGTTCAGGATAATCCAACCTAAGGACCAAACTCTGGTTTGTGGGAGTTTGTGGAAGGTCCAAGTGAGGGTGAGGGAATGGGTGGAATTTGTCAAGAGTGTTTATTAGAGTGGGTGGAATTGTTCAAGAGTGTTAATCAGAGTGGGTGGGATTGGTCAAGAGTTTTTAACAGAGTGGGTGGGATTGGTCAAGAGTGTTTAACAGAGTGGGTGGGATTGGTCAAGAGTGTTTAACAGAGTCGGATTGGTCAAGAGTGTTAATCAGAGTGGGTGGGATTGGTCAAGAGTGTTTATTAGAGTGGGTGGGATTGGTCAAGAGAGTTTAACAGAGTGGGATTGGTCAAAAGTGTTAATCAGAGTGGCTGGGATTGGTCAAGAGTGTTTAACAGAGTGGGTAGGATTGGTCAAGAGTGTTAATCGGTGTGGGTGGGATTTGGTCAAGAATGTTTAACAGAGTGGGTGTGATAGGTCAAAAGTGTTCGAGTGGGTGTGATTGGTCAAGAGTGTTAGAGTGGGTGTGATTGGTCAAGAGTGTTAGAGTGGGTGTGATTGGTCGAGTGTTAAAGTGGGTGGGATTGGTCAAGAGTGTTTAACAGAGTGGGTGTGATTGGTCAAGAGAGTCTGAGGGCATAGGAGAAGTGAAGCATGTTTGTAACAGTGACTGAGCTTTTAAAGAGTGGTTGAGGGAGTGGGTGGGATTGGTAAACTGTCGCATGTCGATGTTAGCAAGATTATAATGAACAAAATGTATAGCTTCTCAAATACCACATATATGCTGCAAGATGCCAAACCAAACCTTTTGCTGTGCTGCTACACAAATAGTTGTCATGGAAACTGTGTTTGGTGTTGCAAGGCATTAACCATAAACCCCTACCATGTATAAATAAACAATTGTTTAGAAAGTTGTTCAGTTTGTATTTGTGTCTGTTGTAGGTCAAATAAACTTTGGATCTGTATGGAGTACTGTGGAGGTGGCTCCTTACAGGATATCTACCACGGTAGGTGAAATCTATTTTGGCCTGTGTTAGCTTTTTTAAAATAACGACCAACTTCCCTTTTCTGTAAGTCGTTTTGTTTAACCACAGCCTCCATGATGTTAAGGTTTGTTTGGGTTTATTGCCCTTTATTGGGGTTTATTGGGGTTTATTGAGGTTTGTTAACTCAACTCAAGTTTGTTAAATATTGTTTAGATAACCTACCTAGAATTTACCTTATCTTTTAGATTCTAAAAAAACTGTCGATAAGTCCTGACATTTGGTTTGTCATGTGCTGGTGTGGTTTGTACAGCCAACTAAACTCCTCCACCTACACAAGACAGATGTTGTTTTTATGACTCAGGAAACAATTTAAAGCAAAATAACTGCATAAAATGCTAGGGAAATGATCTCAGTTACATTGTTTTTGCTGCTTGGTGGGGAGCTTGAGTATGGTCCTAGTGCTAGGCCAATAATTTACACATCCAGATTGTGAGGGCAAGTCAGCAAAAGCAATATTGTAATGTAAGTCTTCTATAGAGACTATGTATGGCAGACAAATTAAAGGTGAAAACTATTATCTTTTGTGCTGTGGGGGCATTTATTTTTTTGCCTTCATAATTTAGGTCCATTACTGTATACCCCTTTTCCACCAAAAAGAACCTGGTGCTGGGTCAGAGCTAGCACTGTTGCTGGTTCAAAGTACCGGTTTGCCTTTCCATCGGTTAGAGAGCATCACAGAGCCGAGTCTGACGTCACTGTATACGTGTCACGTTACACAGCAACATTAGCGCAGCAGCGGCAAACACAAAAACAAACAAATCAACAATGGCGAATGTTGCTTTACTGTTAATGCTCATGGCTTTGTGAACCTACATTAGCATCCAAACGCGGCGGATACAACGTCTACGTGCAGCTCCATGTAATCTGTATAAATGGAGGTTGTAATCGAGAAAGTACATAAAATTTTATCATTAACACAGAAAAAAGTTAGCCTTAGCATGTAGCTACCTACTATCATGTGTGCTGATAATTGTTCATATTGCGGTAAAGTAAAAGTGTATTAAACATTATTATACTTAAGGTACATTATCAAATGCGCTAACAGTAGCCCCGCCCACAGCTCCTGACGCAAGCGGTTCTTAAGTCTAGACCAGCAACGTTTTGGTGCTACTTAAGAACCACTTTTCCTGGTTCAGAGCCGGTGCTTTGGCTGTCGAAAAAGAAAGAACTGGTTCTAAATTACGCTCCGAACCTGCACTCGGTGGAAAAGAGGCATTAGAGGCATTTGTCCACTAACTAGTTCTCCAATAAAATATAATAGCTACTAACTGATTGGGACTAGTACCCTGGCACAATCAGAGGAAAGCACTACCTGCCCTCTTCCGAATATATACCCTCATAGGTGCTACAACAGACTAGCATATGCTCCGACTGACAGGGAAGAGATGGTAACTCCATCCTCCCAGCTATGGAGTATGAGGCATGCCTTGCTGTCTAGGGCTCCAGTCATGGATGGCGGTGACAATTCACAGGATCTGACCTTGCAATCTCCTGATAAAAGGTGACACTTTTTCTGTGGTGTTGGATTTGAGCCCCAGATCTTCTGAGATCTGCTGAGATTTCTATCTCTTCCAGGTTGACCCTGGCTCGATCTACAGGGCACAAGGCCTCACTGAATAACGGATTGATGCAAACAATATAAATTATATAATATGGCCTTTACCCTCAACTCCACTGAAAACCAATGAGAAATCTTGGATTGACTGTGCTCTCCAACATAGTCAAAGCACTATTTGAGCTAATGTCTATTAAAAAATATTTGAAAAGAGACTTCGAAAATTGTTGCCAAAGAGCACTTAAATGATTCTGTTGAATTTTTAGTAGCCCAGAAACTTAATAAGACGTTTTATACTAAGTTTTCCTTTAATTTGTCTCTATTTGCTAATAGTTTGCTAATAGTCTTACATCTCTCAAATTTTTTATTGGCAAAAAGTTGGACAGTTAAATAATTAATATGGAAGCAACATTATGGGCCTGTGTGTATAATGTTATCTCAAGCACCTCACATTTCCATAGATAAAACAATTATTTTAGCAGTTTTGGTCGCTATTCTAAAGGGGGGCATTAGCCCTGTGGTCCAGTACGTCAATCATCTCATTCTTTCATTCTACCATCACTCACTTCTTGTGATTATCTCGTTTTCTCTCTTTCACAGTAACTGGCCCTCTTTCAGAACAACAGATAGCATACGTGTGTCGCGAGATGCTACA
>NC_062528.1:2267768-2290268 GCF_022655615.1 Tachysurus fulvidraco | reverse complement strand
GGAAAATAAATAATCACACGAGTTGAAGGAGTTACAAATTATTTTTTTTAACAACACGGATGTTTGTGTCACTTGTGATTATCTGTTGTGTTACATGGTTTCGCTATCTCTGTACAGAGAAGATGAACAAGACTTTTTTAATCTAGCAAATTTTTTTAAAAATAATTAGGACAGCACTGATCTGAAAAGCCAGGATTAGTATCGGTCCATATTACTTACACAAAAAAAAAAGAAGATGGACAAAAACACACCAAGAAATTAGATTTCAATCCACACAATGTGTTTATTCACTGATTGAGCACTAAAACAAATCTCCGAGCTCTAATGATTAATTTGCACATTAACTAAAGATTCGATTTTGATTTACATAAAATACAAAAAAGAGTTTTCTCACAATTCAAATCTTGCATATTAAATGTGCAGGTTATGCTGGATAGAAAATAAGAATAAACTTATTGATCCCTAAACTGAAAATAAAACATTAATCAATAGAAAAAAAAACTTGACAGAAGATGAGTTTTAATAACCTTTAAGATGAATTAAGCTCCGCCCCTAACATCTAAAGTGAAATAAACTAGAGAAAGACAAAACTTTTGTTTGAAGTTAAGATCGATACACTATAAAAACTAATACAGTTTAAATTTATTTTTGTACATTTTTGGATGAACAATAAATAAATAATCATTTATCAATAATTTCACAATTATTGTAGTATTAAGTATTAGAGGTCTCTTGGTATTGGAACACAGACCTACACTGACCTGCACTGACCTACACCAAATATACACTCTTCCAATATATATCCATCAAACTGTTTACATGCTGTTTTGCACACTGTTTTGGCTCTTTGCACATGCTGTCTCACGTTTCAGTCGATTGCTGTTTTGCACAATCCTTTACAATATCTCCTATAACTGCTGCTATAATACAAATGTGTTCATTCCAGTATTTCTGCACATGCAATATTGTTTGAACATACAGTATTTACACTGGTCACCGCTGTTTCTGTTTATTGTCTTTTGTGCAATGTCTTGTATAGTTTGTTTGCAGTGTCTTTTGTCCTGCACTGTCTTTTTGTCTTGTCCTGCACTGTTTGCACCAAGTTGCACTTTATGTTTCTAAGTCCTTAGCTCTGTCTTTGTTTTATGTAGCTTCCTTGTCCTGGAGAAACGTTGTCTCATTTCACTGTGTACAGCAACATCTATAGTATATATGGTTGAAATGACAATAAAAAGCTTCTTGACTTGGAACCTGTGTATAGTTATTACTGTATTACTGTATGAATGAATCCTGAGGATCAGAAAGGTTGTGTGTTTTTACAGGAGCCACCTGATCAAGTACAGAGGAAGTTACCGGTATGAATCGCAACTCACAAACACACACACGATACCGAAATATATAGACACATGGTGTACAAAATTTGCTTTTCTTTGATATAGATGTTCTTCAGAAAGGTTTTTAACGGCTGCCCTTTAAAAGTCAACTGCTCTACGACATGGGATCACCCCACCACCAAAGGTAAAAGAGTTTTCAAAGCTTACGATATTTTCTGCAGGACTAGAACTCACCTCAGTAGCATTTACCGATGCAATACTACAATACAATACTAAAGTAAATCCTTCAGTTTTTGATATAGTGAAGTTTTCTCTAAAATTATGTTTACGAACGATTTCTAGGGAATTATCATCAAATTATTATTATTGATTAGCTGATTCAATTTGGGGGCACGGTGGCTTAGTGGTTAGCATGTTCGCCTCACACCTCCAGGGTTGGGGGTTCGATTTCCGCCTCCGCCTTGTGTGTGTGGAGTTTGCATGTTCTCCCTGTGCCTCGGGGGTTTCCTCCGGGTACTCCGGTTTCCTCCCCCGGTCCAAAGACATGCATGGTAGGTTGATTGGCATCTCTGGAAAATTGTCCGTAGTGTGTGAGTGAATGAGAGTGTGTGTGCCCTGTGATGGGTTGGCACTCCGTCCAGGGTGTATCCTGCCTTGATGCCCGATGACGCCTGAGATAGGCACAGGCTCCCCGTGACCCGAGAAGTTCGGATAAGCAGCATGTAGAAAATGAATGAATGAATGAATGATTCAATTTGGGATTTCTTCAATAGTATCTTACTGTTATATGTAAGATCACTGAGGACACTGAGGAAGTGTGTGAGCCACCTGCTGGACAAATAAGTCACATCTTTCTATAATATTACTGGCATGGAGGTCAAAGAAACACAACTAAAACACTTCCACAATAAAAAAAAATGATGACATATCAACCTAGAAATACTTTTGCAAAAAAAACTGCAAATTCTTAAAATTCCATCTAAGCCATTAAACACTACTGTGGAGTGTGACATCATCATTATATTCAAGTCTTAACATGGGCAATAACAAAAATCAATGTTTTAACAGCTTGTAAAAAGGGTATTTCAAGGGCATTTCTATAATGGAAGACATAACAGGAACATTAAATGTAACTAGAAATGTATGTCCTTCTTTAAAAAATAAAAGATTGTATTGGAAAATAAGTCCCAATATTATACATGTATTTGAATGGATTAAATTATTATGTTGCCCTTCATGATAAACACGTTATTCACTGCTCTAACTGCTGTACTCTCAGTGCTTTATGGGTAATCCACACTGCTCCATGGTTACCGGCCATAACATTCTTAGTTAGATAGATTTTCAAATGGCAGATTTTTTACTATGTCAAATGCCAACTAGACATGAACTAGCATTTAACGGTTATCTCCTCCCTCTCTCTGTCTCTCTGTCTCTCTCTCTCTCTCTCTCTCTGTCTCTCTCTCTCTCTCTCTCTCTCTCTCTCTCACTCTCTCTCTCTGTCTCTCTCTCTCTCTCTGTCTCTGTCTCTCTCTCTCTCTCTCACTCTGTCTCTCTGCCTCTCTCTCTCTCTCTCTCTCTCTCTCTCTCTCTCTCCAGACCACCACCTGATCCTGGGTGCAGATGAAGGGATCTTCACATTAAATCTGAACAGCTCCGAGGCCACACTCGAGCTGGTGAGCCAATTAAAAAAAAAATACTAAAAAAAAATAAATAAATAAAAAATAGAATTTTTAAAAAATAGTTACAATTTTAAACCTGAATATTTCCAACTAATGCCTGGTGTAGTCCATCAACCAAGATGTGATTAGTAACATGCATACATAACATGCAGCTCTAGACAGAGATGGGGGACTCGAGTCATATGACTTGACTCGAGTCAGACTTGAGTCACAAATTTGAGACATGAGACTTGCTTCACAAATATTAAAAAAAGACTCGACTTGACATTGACTTGACATTCATGACTTGAGACTTACTTGTGACTTGCACATGTGTGACTTACTCCCACCTCTGGCTCCAGAGCTAATGTACAGCGCTAATAACAACGTGTCATGCTAGCTATGCTGAATAGCCATATTGTTTATTTTCTTGATGCTGTTTTCTTTTGATTCTTGATACAGATACCATGAAAATTTTTGATCAGAAGTGAATTAATTCTGGACTAATATAATGCTAACAAATATGTGGTCATATTCTATAGTCTGTTAATTAGTTTGTCCTTATGAGTGACTTCTGATCTCTCTCATCACTTGCTTTTTGTCAATATTAAAGCTTTTTCCAGGGAAGTGCACATGGGTGTACACCATCAGCAACGTCTTAATGTCCATATCAGGTAATGTCCATGACTGCACTGTAACTTAGAATTTTGAGGTGTCATTTAGCCAAATAGGACTCAAATGACAGCTGACTGTGTGTGTGTTTGTGTGCGTATGTTAGGAAAGTCCTCCCAGTTACATTCCCACTCACTGAAGGAATTGTATGAGCAGGCTAGAAAAGAACATCGCGTGGCACTGCCAACACACAGATTGATACCCAGGTGACAACACATACACACACACACACACACACGTATGCACACACACACACTCATACATATGTCACGTTTTCCCCGAAGTGTGTTTACTGTATGTGCTGAATTTGACCTTGATGTATATCGAAGGAAAGCACAGAAGTAACGTTATTACTATTTTTTAGTTTAACACACACACACACACACACACACACACACACACACACACACACACACACACACACACACACACACACACACACACACACAGATTGATACCTGGGTGACAACACCCACCCACACACATGCACACACATGCTCATACATATGTCAAGTTTTCCCGAAAGTGTGTTTACTGTATGTGCTGAATTTGACCTTGATGTATATCGAAGGAAAGCACAGAAGTAACGTTATTACTATTTTTTAGTTTAAAACACACACACACACACACACACACACACACACACACACACACACACACACACACACACACACACACACAGATTGATACCCAGGTGACAACATACACCCACACACACACGCTCATACATATGTCACGTTTTCCCGAAAGTGTGTTTACTGTATGTGCTGAAAAGCATAGAACAAATGTTATTAGTATTTTTTAGTTTAACACACACACACACACACACACACACACACACACACACACACACACACACACACACACACAACACACACAAATGTTAAATCAGTTTTTTTCATAACTCATTATAACCCGGATTCGAAATTCTGCCCTAAATTCTGCATTACTCACAAAAGTGGCAGCTGTGCTGTCACCGAAACAACGATGTGACCTACATGATGCTATGATTACTTCTTGCAACTGCAAATTAGCAAAGACATACATTCACAAACAGTAATACACACCTACACATAACCACACAAATGCATCTATACGCACAAAGGTACACCGTTAGAACCAAACTAACTCCGCTTCATTGTTTAATCATCTTGTTTTTTACAGGAAGTTCACCATCACCACAAAGATCCCAGACACCAAGGGATGCCGAGCATGCTCAGTAGGTAAGGGAAGCAGGAAGTACTGCCAACTTCCGTGTAAATACATGGCTCAAATTCCCGTCAACTGCACCTACATTTTTTACTCAGTTCCACCTTTCTAATAAGAAGCAAACTGTCCCACTAAAATTTCCCACTAACTGAACCTGCATTACTTTAATAACCTAAACTGACCTATTGTAATGTAAACTCAAATCCACATTACAATCACAATCTAAATTTCAAATAATTCTAAATCCTAAAAACTCAAATCCACATTATTTTAAATCCCACAAACTCAAATCCACACCACTAGAAATAGCCAAAATTAAATTTGACATTACTGTAAATACAATAAACTCAAATCCACTAAGTCCCATAATATTAAATTCACATTACTGTGAATCGCACAATCTGATACAATGCTAATTCCCACAAATTCAAATCCACATTACTTTAAATCCTGCAAACTCAAATTGACTGGATTGAAAAAAAAAAGCCCAGAAACATACTTTTCTTTACATATACAACAATTCTAGACATTTCATTTATTTGAATCTTGAAATGATTTTATTCTCTCCTTTTAAAAGCATTTATTTTTCTATATTTTTACAAGTAATCTGCGATACTTTTGCTACATTTGAGATATTTTTTCTTGTCATTGTCTGCGCTGTATACAGTAAACTGTATATATGATACAATTAAAGTCTGCTATACTGTTGTTTGGAAGTTATACAAACTTTCTATTTTTTCTAAAAAGAAATGATTTATTACCATCTTTCTGTCTTTAGTCCAGAACAGTCAGCGTGGGTGTGTGTTTTTGTGCGGCGCATTGGAGTCCAGAGTGGTTCTGCTGCAGTGGTACGAGCCCATGCAGAAGTTTATGCTCATAAAGGTCAGTAAAACAATATAGTCTGTACATTTTATTGTCTTACTTTCTCCAACAACTCTTCAACTCCTGCTTCATTAACATGTCATTCATATACAGTATGTACCTTTTATTTTAGCAACACACCAGTTCTTACAAATGGAAACAAAATGTAGTTTTGCTTCTATTGTATGCTATTGTATGCTTTGTACAGTAAGTATTGAGATTGTATCGAGATTTGTTCTTTCATGTTTGGCCATACCTCGGGGGTTTCCTCCGGGTACGCCGTTTCCTCCCTTGGTCCAAAAACATCCATGGTAGGTTGATTGGCATCTCTGGAAAATTGTCCGTAGTGTGTGAGTGTGTGAGTGAATGAGAGTGTGTGTGTGCCCTGTGATGGGTTGGCACTCCGTCCAGGGTGTATCCTGCCTTGATGCCCGATGACGCCTGAGATAGGCACAGGCTCCCCGTGACCCGAGATTCGGATAAGTGGTAGAAAATGAATGAATGAATGAATGAATGTTTGGTCATTTACAAGCTAATTACGCCAAAAGCTAGCTAACAGATTTCCCAAAACTATTTTAAGTCAAAGTTTTCACTTCATGATATTTACAAAAACTTTCAAATTCATTAGAAATTCTCTTCAATTTCAGAATAAAATGAAACACCACAATTTAATAGGTTGTCATCTACCTACTTAAAAATGTGGATAGTTAACAATGAAAGAAAAACGTGTATTTAATTTTTAAGGCCATTTTTATCTCCCCATCTTTTTAATCTGTTTAAAACTGCATTTAATAATATGAACATGACAAAAATGTGTATTTCCCGCTATGACTTACAGTGATCAGCTATAAACAGTTTTAAAGAAACCATAAAGTACAACAGACTCTAACCTTCACATTTCTGTATTGGAATTAAAAGTTATGGCTTTACCTTTTGCTGTTACAAAACACTGATACTGGAGACTCCTTCCATAAATTCTAACTAATCTCCTTACAGAAAACATTAAATATCTTAGATATCATAACATATGAATGGATATATATCTTCCCTGTGTAAGTTATTGCTATGGAACGATAACGTATTAGAATAAGCGATTTTTTTTTGCTACAGGATTTTGACTTCCCGTTGCCGTCCCCACTGCGCGTGTTTGAGATGTTACTGGCTCCGGATCAGGAATACCCGATGGTGTGTATCGGGGTCAACAAGAGTGCGAACTCTGTGCAGCCTGTTCACCTGGAGATCATTAACCTCAACTCTAACACTTCCTGGTTCACCAGCACCAGTGTTGGTAAGCAACTTTAATAATTCTTCGACCTTGTTTATTAGTATTATTATTATTATTATTATTATTATTATTATTATTATTATTATTAGGTCCTTCCAGGAGTTGTTTTATGATTGTTGTGGTCAAAGATGTTTGTTTACGTTTTTTTTTTTTTTAATGGAAAACTATTTAATTGTCAAAATAGCTAGCACAGGATTCTTCCAGTGAAGACACATTTGTAATTACTTTCTATGATAGCCGTACTCGAAGTTCGATGCACATGAATGGATAAGCTTTTGCTGGATGCAAGTTGTCATGACGTCACTCAACACGTCTGGATTAAAATCTGTGGAAAATCCAGTTTTGTTTGAATTTAATTTCTGCAAAATCCTGGAAGGACCGAACACTATACACATATTGGTTAAACGTATTAGCATAACTCGGGAATAAAACGGATGATGATGGGGTGTGCTATGATTGGAAAATAATCAACAACAAGGTGTTGCTACAATTGAATAATTTTCTATTAACATCATATTCTGAAGTGCTTTATTCTTTTATACCACTTGACAACAATTACAGTATTTCATTTACTAATAAAAAATACTTTGAGTTTATAGCTATGTTTAAAGTTAAGTGTAACATCCACAAGATAAGTTAGATCAAGTCCTCACTTCTATTACAGCAACTATAAATGGTTGTTCATTCACCGGTCCCTGGTTCATCTCCAGGGTATCAGTATTATGTCCTGATTAACCACATAACTCCAGTTTGTGTGTTTGTGTTTGTTTTTGTGTGTATGTTTGTTAGAGAACCGAAGCCTGGAGAGAGTTCAGGTGAATCAGTTGGACTGTGACACACTCCTTGTTCTTATTGAGAGTAAGTGAACTTCTTGTGTTTAGTTCAGGATGTTCAGACGTTTCAACAGTTTTGTAGTAAGACAAATCTTCCATATAAGAAAAATCTTCTAAAAAAATGTTATTCCACTCCTTTTTCCCCACAGACACGGTGCATGTGGTGAACTTGGATGGGGCAGTAAAGTGCTCCAGGAAGCTGCAGGCAGAAGTCAGCTTCCCTTGGGAGGTTGAATCAGTAGGTAAGTTATCAGTTGCATAGAATTGCTAACACTGTGTTCCTAAAAGTAGCCTGCTAGCTTTATAGCGATCCTTTGTTGAACAGGAGTAGCTAAGCGTACAATAAATAGATAAGTATCTAGCTTTGTTAGTGAGCTAATTTCACTTTGTAAAATAACATATATGTATATACAGTATAGTTTTGATATGTTACCATGGTAACAAGTAAAAACAAACAGACATTTCCTCTAAGGAGTCTCCAGTGTAAAAACTTTAGGTTTTCCACCACAGGAAAGTCTTCACAAAAAAAGAGACGCCTTAATTGTAACTGTATTGTGTGTGCGTGTGTGTGTGTGTAGTGTATGTTGAGGACACATTGTTGGCTCTATGGAAACATGGCTGGCAGAGGAGAGGTGAAGTGTTCTCAGAAATACTGCAGGACATCACTGAATCTAGGAAAATATTCCGACTCATTGGATCAGACAGGTATACACACACACACACACACACACACACACACACACACACACACACACACACAAACACTTTTGCTTTGTGGACCTTCTACTGACATAACATTGTAGATAATTACTGCTATGCTACTGCTAACATAGTCACTTTGTAGTACTGTGTAGTGTTTGTAAAACAGTGTATATTGATTTTTTTCACAGAATGATTGTGTTGGAGACACGGCTGAGCGAGGATCAGTCAGGACTGTGTAATCTGTATGTCCTGGAGATTGCTGAGCATTTTGTCTTAATGTCTTGAACGCACACACACAGACACACACACCTTATATGCAACTTTTGCATATAAAAAACAAAACTATAAACACTGACAACACAAAAGTGGAAAGGTGTGTGTGTGTATGTGTGTGTCGCAAACAAGACTCACTTTGGTCTGTGTGTGTGTGCGCGTGTGTGTGCGTGTGTGTGTGTGCATATATACAGTATTCTGCTAATTAAACACATAACACCAGTTCCAGGTCTGAGTGTGTTCTTGTGCATTTGTGTTCTTTATGAAACTGTCAGAGTTCTCGCCTCAAACTGTAAATGAACACAGAGACAGAGATAAGAGCTGCTACAACATGGCCTCCATGTCTGCTATATGGGTTGGGTTCCAAATAAACCAGACAAAAGTGCTGATTTTAGTGTGTGTGTGTGTATGTGTGTGTGTGTGTGTGTGTGTGTGTGTGTGTGTGTGTGTCACTGTAGTATGCCTCAATGGATTTGACCTTATTTTATCCATATAAATCCAATCATAATCGTTGTGCATAAATATCTTCTTTAGATAGAGGAAAAGAGAAATAGACAGACAGATAGATAGATAGATAGATAGACAGACAGACAGACAGACAGACAGACAGACAGTGTTTATTTTATTCGTATCTCGACCTGTAGAGTACACATTAGATCACAACTTTAATATTCGTTTCCTACCTGTTTTAGTTGTTAGATTAGATATTTATTTATTTATTTATCCCGTTCATTTCCGTGTCATGAGCTCTGGACTTCCGGTGCGGCCTCGTTGGTGCTAAAGATGGCCGGCGATGGAGGCGCTCTGAAGGATATAAACGAGATCAAGTCGCAGTTTCGCACCAGGGAAGGTTTCTATAAGCTGCTCACGCTCTCGGACTCGCAGCAGCGCTCCGGGTTAGCCCGCGGTCCCGGTGCTGGAGGCGCCGCAGCCGGTTCCGCTTCGATACCGGGGGGCGGCGGCGGTGTGGTACCGGGACCCGGCGGCTCCTCTCCGGCTTCGGCGGGCTTCCTGCCCCCGGTGCGGGTCTCCATGGTGAAGCTTCAGCCGGAAGACCCGAGCGAGGAGTCCGAACGTGTGTGTTTCAATGTCGGGAGGGAGCTCTACTTCTACACGTACACCAATATTAAAAAGGTGCGCAAACACACCGTCTGATTCAATAAAGGGAAAGATTTTATTATTTATTTATTCGGTAAATAAATAATGGGTTTCATCTACGTGAGCACACAATCTTTCTTATCTCTATTATTATTATTATTATTATTATTATTATTATTATTATTGTTGTTGTTGTTGTTATTGATATTAATAATAACAATAATGATTATTATTATTATTATCTATTAATATTATTAGTTATTATTGTTGTTGTTATTATTATTATTATTATTATTATTATTATGGTGAGCTGGAAATCTCAGTTCCAGATAACCGTGACATGAGTAGGACCGGTCTAATATACACCTGCATAATATAATAATATCGAAAAAATACTATTTTAGTAAAGGAAATAAATGTAAAACAACCTTTTATTTATTTTTATTTTTTTTATCTCTCTACAAGGACTACAGATGCTGTCAGGTCACAGTTTCCCATCTGCAGGATACAGCAGCATCTTGATTTGCCATCACTAATTATTTTACTATAATAATATTTTGTTTATTTAGTACTTTGCTTAGTCATTTTAAACAGACACAAATCTCATGAACAATATTTCAAAGGTGTTTTATTAGGATTATTAATTCCATGATTAAAAATGTAATTTAAAATTGTATTTAATTTTTAATAAAAATAAATATATATAACAATAAATAATAACATTTTTGAATCGCTGAAAATAAATAGAATAGGAATAGGAACAATTTGGCTGTTTTGTGGCAGTTTTTATAACAGAAGATCAGCACATAAACATGACATCAATTGTAACACGATTTCTATGAAGCTCATTTTTCGCTTCAGGCAGGAAGTAAAAAAAAAAGACCTTGTTTACTGTCCAACAGTCACATTTACTTACTTACCCCTTTTTCTAATTCCGTATAAGTAGTTAGCATTGTTAGCATTTTCAACACGCATTCATGGTTTGTTATTAATGCCTTAGTCATAATTAATGGATGTACAAAGAAATCAATTTCTTTTAAAATAATTTGAAAAAACGTCTGAACTTTGCTCTAGTGAGGTTTTCTGTAAGGAGAAAATTTTATTCCAAATAGAAAAAGAGAAGTTTTTGTGATTGAGCTAAACTGTTTAACAGATGTTCTCTTACATTAAAGGGCGACTATAATTGGATAAAATGTATGACGTGTCATTCATTTAATAAATGAAGATTAAAAACGAGCTGCCTCATACTACATACGTTTAAGGTTTTTTTGGAACGTAAATACAACTGTAGTCATTAACGTTAAGATGCCCAATGGTCTTCTTCTGAGAAAAGTCGAATTCTTGGATTATTCGGATAGAAATTGGTATTGAGACCAAATTTGTTAGTCCAAAAGGAATTGAGTCAGGAAACCTGAGTCTTTTTCATCACTAGTGTGGAACTTGTTCAGGACAGTTTACATATATAATATCTCAAAAAACAAGTTTGAGATGATGAGCCTGTTATGGTTATGGTACCAAATAACTTTATCCTAGCTAACTTGGCTAATTGTTTTGGTTTGGTTGTTTCGATGCGTTGTGACTTTCACAAGCAGGAATTATAGCAGGTGTGACCCCAGATGTTCATGCCGTGATGATAACTCTCCACAGCTCCACAAAAATGAAATTTTATTTGCTGTGATCTGAATTACTGGTCGATTTGTGAACTTCATATTTTATTCATAATCGTATATCTACACTTAAGTCTGGTGCTTGCTGACATGACTTCCAACAGACACAGTGAAGATTACATCTTTTGGGGGGTTTGCACTTCCTGATTGTGTGGATTTATGACCAGAGTCCATGTTAAATAATAATCAGTTAGCCATCATGTTTATTAATTTTAGAATTATATTTATTTTTTTAGGTTCAGTAGTCAATTTTTGTTTATCGATAATACAAATAGGTTTCTCAGAAATCACTATGAGCCAGTTTCTGTGTTTAAAGTGCTATGTAGTGAGCTTGAAAGTGACACCATGATGATCCATGCTAATGCTTGTTAGCATGCTGACTCTAGTAGAATCTTGGCTTTGTTGTAATGGGATGGAGACAGGGGGCTTATCAAAACCTAATAGAGACCTACTCTTGAGACTTGCATTTTGAAAAACTTAATTTCTAATTCACCTTTAAAAGTATATTCACTCAGAGAAAAGGGTTCTTCTAGGGTTCTTTGAGTGCTTTGGTTAATTTGGGGTTCTTACCTTTTTTCTTTTCTACCAACAAAACACTGTTATAAGCATTTACCCAAAAGTTCAACGTTTTTTCACTCAATTTAGTTCCCACCCACCAGTCAGCTCTCTTCTGTCCTGCTACAGCTACAACTTGGGAGTGTGAAGGCTATGTTGTCATGGCCTTGTCAAGACAGTAGAAGCTCAGTGGTTAAATGTTAAACACAGTGCTGCCAGTTCTGGGACCTTGAGCAAAGCCCCTAGCCCTGTGGTATATGTGAAGCAAAATATTCTCTGTACCGTAACGTATTAGTGACAAATAAAGGGTTCTGCTTAAGAGAACCATGATCAATTTCCCTCTCTTGGCTCCCAGCCATGGACGGATGAAGTATTTTCGGGCAGTAACATTTTAATGCATTTAAATGCAATATGAGAGAGGTATGATGGAGGCAGAGGTGATCTGGCTGCTGGGACATGTGGGAGAAAAACCCAAAAAGACTCTATGGCTATAATTTGAGGTGATACTTTTGGAGTTATTCTGGGGTGCCGGTCCCAAGCCCAGATAACATGGGATGCTTGCGTCAGGACCATGCAGAGTCGTACCATGTATAAGCCGCCATCATTTTTTTTATCATTATCTTTATTCATGAGAAGCCTCATATAATCCTATTTAGTGATATTAAACCAAGACTGAACTGTTTTGGCTGTGGATATGCGTGTAGTGTTATCTTTAAAAATTGTTTGACCATAGGATGTACCTGGCCACTTAGAATTTCCAAATACTTGCTGAGTATCACAACTACAGTATGTACGGTAATGATGGGGTCAGTAGAATACCAAGATATGGCTGCACAAATCTTCACAAACAGTTGGAACACGACAGTCTAAGTTGTACGCTTCCTTGAGGTTTCCCCAAACATAAACTCGACTTGCTATTGGGAATAATATAACTGATTCTTCTTCAGACCATATCTCTCGTTTCCAGTCATCAGCTTAATGGTTTAGCAATTGCAACTATCCCAAGGATGTTGGCTTTGTGAAGTTCTCTGCAGACGGTTTTTGGAAACAAGGTCTTTAAACCAACGATTTGGGCTGTTACAGATGAGGTTACAGATGCTCCTGGTTAATGGGCTTCCACGATCCGTCTTCTTTGGAATTCCGACAAATCACCGATTCCAACAATGTCTTAAACTAATCACTCCTGAGCACAACTTGTTTTATACTGGCATGCAACCTAGACAATATAGAGCAACAACAACAAAAAAAATGATCACATTATTGTTTACAGTAGCCTGCACAAATAATATTAACCCATGAATAAATCAGCACCATCTGCTTCCTGGTGCACAGTTTTTTCCTTTGTCAGTTGTAGCTGCAGTCAGACACTTGTCATAAGAAGATTGCATATCAGGGGTGGCACGGTTCAGAAAACCCACAGTTCGGTTCGTATCATGGTTTTAATCTTTTAACACTCCAAAAATTTCCTTCAGCATTTGATATATAGCTTACTAGCTTAATTATCCACAATTTAGGATACAGTATTAACATTTTTGTAATGTAATCATGCACTAACTGAATTTGACTTGACTTTAAGCACATTATTGGGACCATCTCTGAGTAAAAGCTAGGTGAGATTTTGATATAGCAAGAGAGATGACATTGATGATGACATGCTTTTCGTTTTTATTTGGCAAAAAAAATGAGAATGTGTATTGTTATCTCTACAAGAACTTGTGCCTTTTTAGCACACAAAGACTGAAATTAACTTGCATTTATCAAACTGCCAACTTCAGTGTAGCTCTTACAAAAAAAAATAAAACATTTAAAGAAAAAGAGAGGAACTCTTACAAGCTCGGTCTTTTAAACAAGTCAAAATATTTTAAACATAAATATATAATATAATGTAATAACATTAATATAATGAGGCAAAGGCCATAATCATAAAGTCAAGCAGAAGTTTAACCATCTTAACACAACTGTCTTATTAGAAGTGTTGCCATTAGCATATTGAATGCATTTTGCACAATGCTTGCACACAGTCACAGTTTTATCTACTGTTTTATTTCCGTTGTCATCGTAAGTAACATAAAATCCAAAATTTTCCAACACACCGGATTTGAACGACGCGGGCGCATCCGCCAACTCCGGGCAGCCTTCATTATCTCCTCCACTTGCCATTTGTGCAGCACTCCTTACTCAACTTTTACTGTCTATATGTATGTTCGCGTGAAACTGTCTGAGGCGAAACTGAGCATGGGGCTACATTGTGCTAGCGTCGAACCGTGCGACGCACACATGAACCGAACTGAGACAAGCTAACCGAACGGTTCGGGTGTTTTTTCATGTACCATGCCACCCCGAGTGTCTATTACTTTTTTTGCTAAGTGATGGTAGGTCCTGCTACCTCTTTTGTTTTGTTTTTTATGACACTGGACAGGTGTGTCCATTCTTATCTGGATTGGGCCAATTTGGAGTCAGGTTTCTGTTCCAGCTATGCAGAAGCCAACTGAATAACAAGCTAAACTGATTAAACAGGTGGAATCATGTTCAGCTTCTGCTTGACAGGAATAAAAACCTGCAGCCAAACCACCCTTTCCGGAAAAGATTAGAGACCCCTAGGGAGAGCAGGTGTTGCCTGCCACTTGTACAGTTGTAGGGAACCGATAACTTAGTGTCGCCCAGTGTTTGACATTAAAAAGCCTGGCACATGCTTTATTGCCCTACCAGCAGCCACCTTCTGCAAAGTATAAACGGTGTATTCCTCCTTCTAATGCCACCTCATCTGAAGCTTTCTTCCTGCCATAACAAAAAAAAATGATTGATTTCCACAGGTAAAATTTTTATTATTTTTTTTCCCACCAAAAAGAAGCGGGTGCTGGTTCAGAGCTAGCACTGGTGCAGGTTCAAATTTGGTTCCACTGGCGAAACTTCTTAAAACCAGATTGCCTTTCCATCGGCTAGAGAGCCATCACAGAGCAGAGTCTGATGTCACTGTATACGTGTCAAGTTACACAGCAACGTTAGCACGGCAGCGGCAAACACTACATCAACAATGGTGGATGTTACTTTATTGTCAATGCTCATGGCTTTGCGAACCTACATTAGCATCCAAACATGGCGAATCCAACGTATACGTGCAGCTCCATGTAATTTGTATAAACGGAGGTTGTAATCGAGAAAGTATATAACATTATTTTATCATTAACACAGAAAAAAGTTAGCCTTGGCATGTAGCTACCTACTATCGTGTGTGCTGATAATTGATCAGATTGCGGTAAAGTAAAAATGTATTAAACGTTAGTATACTTAAGGTAGATTATCAAATGAGCTAACAGTAACCCCGCACCCAGCCCCGCCCACAGCCCCGACACAAGCGGTTCTTAAATCTAGACCAGCAATGTTTTGGTGCTATTTAAGAACCACTTTTCCTGGTTCAGAGCTTTTGCTTTTGCTGTCGAAAAAGAAAGAACTGGTTCTAAATTAGGCTCCGAACCAGCACTCAAACTGCCTCGGGGAAAAGGTGCAATAGGCTTGCTCTTTGGCACTATTAGACTGGCTCAAAATCTGAGGAAAATTGAAAGAAGATTTGGCAAATGTTGGGGGTGGAAATTCTTATAATCATTATCCACCATAGCAAAACATTTATGTTTAGATTTTTGCATAAATTGTATAAATCTGGCTTTAGGGAAGAACCTTGTATTTTACTCTACTGTGACCATGGAAAAGACCAAAATCAAGTTTTGGGGGGCATGGTAATGTGGGATGCGCTAGCTCAGTGGTTAAGGTGTTCGACTACTGATCAGAATGTCCCAGGTCCACCAAGTTGCCACTGCAGTGCCCCTGAGCAAGGCCCTTAACCCTCAATTGCACAGGTGTATAAACTGAAATAAGACAATGTAAGTCACTCTGGATAAGAGTGTCTGCTAAATGCTGTAAATGTAATGTACTACATGGGCAAAAGTTTGTGAACACCTGACCATTGCACTCTTATGTGCTTGTTGAACATCCCATTGCAGATTTAATCCCCCTTTGCCATTGTAATAAGCTCCAATCTACTGGGAAGCCTTTCCAATAGATGTTGGAGTCTGTGGCAACACTCTGTGGTTTTTCCACTATGTTTTCATGGAGCTTTCTTCGTGTACAAGTGCCTGGAACAGGTTTTGGGCTCTTGCATAGAGGGAAGAGAAATAGTAATGCTACAACATACAAAGACATTGTAGACAGTTTGGGGCAGAACCACATATCACTGATGGTCAGGTGTTTTGCTTAATTGAGTACATTTGGACTGTATACTTTTCCTTTGCTGCCTAACTGTTCCTTAAAGACATATTGGAATATCTCAAGTGAAGCTTGTTAGATGAGAGATATATGCTTGTGAACTGTTTTATCCATGCATTAAAATAATTATGCTAGCTTATGGTTGTTATAATTTCTTATACAACTGATTTAATAAACAAGATCTCAGGTTTGGTCTTCCTGATAGTAGATGTGCTGTGTTTTCTGATGTTTGCTAAATGTGGTTTACACATAATGTACACTCCACTTGTGGGTTTTATGTCCTTTTCTTTCCCATTCCATAGGCAGTGGATCTAAGTAAGCCTATAGATAAGCGTATATATAAAGGGACTCAGCCCACGTGTCATGACTTTAATCAGTATTCAGCAACCGCGGACAGCGTGGCTCTCATCGTGGGGTTCTCGGCAGGCCAGGTGCAGTACCTGGACCCCATCAAAAAAGAGACCAGCAAGCTCTTCAATGAAGAGGTGTGTGGGTGAGATTGTCCAGTAAAGGTCTTATGTTCCAGAATAATTTGATGTCTTGTGTACTTTACTTTTAATATGGCAGTATTTATGTAATGCAAGTGGGTTAATAAGACCCAAACGTGGTCATATAAATTGTGATGATGTATAATAACTGAAGAACCTAACACAATGTTGACCAGAGGAAAGTTGGATGGAAAGTTACAAATTTTTACGGTCTTCTTGCTCTTCTGTTGTTTTACAGAGATTAATAGACAAAACAAAAGTGACCTGCCTCAAATGGCTCCCTAAATCTGAGAACTTATTCCTGGCCTCCCATGCTAGTGGTCACCTCTACCTCTATAATGTGGAGCACCCATGTGGCACTACAGCGCCGCAGTATTCTCTGCTTCGTCAGGGTGAAGGTTTTGCTGTTTATGCTTGCAAAACCAAAACGCCTCGTAATCCACTTCTGAAATGGGCAGTGGGGGAAGGTGGGTTGAATGAATTTGCCTTTTCACCAGACGGTGTGCACATAGCTTGTGTCGGCCAAGATGGTTGCCTACGTGTCTTTCATTTTGATTCAATGGAGCTGCATGGTGTCATGAAGAGCTACTTTGGTGGATTGCTCTGCGTTTCTTGGAGTCCAGACGGGAAATATTTGGCTACTGGTGGAGAAGATGACTTGGTCACTGTATGGTCGTTTGCAGAAAGTCGTGTAGTGGCACGAGGTCATGGCCACAAGTCCTGGGTCAACGTTGTGGCATTTGACCCTTTTACCACCAGCTTAGAAGAAGAGGAACCAATAGAGCTTAGCGGTAGTGAGGAGGATCTCCACCAGGGTCAGGGGTCATTAAATTTTGGTCGTGTGCGAACCAGCAGCACTTTGTCCCGTCTCTCTCGACACAGCTCTAAAGGTGGTGGGCCATCTGTCTCATACAGATTCGGATCAGTGGGACAAGATACCCAGTTTTGCCTCTGGGATCTCACAGATGATGTCCTGTATCCTCGACTTCCCCTTTCCCGTGCCCTCACTAACACTTTCAGCTCCAACGCACCACCTTCCATTAGTGCAAGTCTAAACAGTACAACTGGAAGTGGAGGAGTTGAAGGTCACCACCACCCTTCTAACACCCATCAGACAGCATCATTGCCCCTTCCTCTACCTCGCTCACTCTCAAGGTCCAATTCCCTTCCACACCCTGCTGTTGCAAATGCTTCAAAAAGCCAAGGGGGGACGGAAAGTGGAGGGACGGTAGGAAGTGCAGGGGTAAGTAGTGCTCCCTTTAGCATTGGACGTTTTGCGACATTGTCGCTCCAAGAGCGCAAATCAGACAAGTCCGCTACTGGAGGAGAAAAGGAGCACAAGCGCTACCACAGTCTTGGGAACATCAGCAAGAGCAATGACAAGATCATTGTAGCGCCACGTAGCAACCGACTAGATGCCTCTAAGGTGCTAGGAACAACATTGTGTCCACGGATGAACGAAGTCCCATTGCTAGAACCTCTTGTTTGTAAGAAGATTGCTCATGAGAGGCTCACAGTTCTTGTCTTCATGGACGATTGCATAATCACTGCTTGCCAAGAGGGCCTCATCTGCACCTGGGCAAGGCCGGGCAAATTGGTGAGACCTCAAATGATTGGTAATGTCTTTAAGGCATATTTATTTCATTTTTAATCAGTTTTGAGATCAGTGTTGAGTCTTTTTCTTTAGATACTGTAGGTAAAATTATGGTAACATTTTAACCACATCTAGTTAGACTTGTAGCCATATGAGTCTGCAGTTAGACAGTTCACCATTTGAATGCTGTGTCGTTTATAATATTCAGATTAGAACACTTCATTTAAACATGATGTACAAGTTTCATGAAGTGACCAGGGGTAGTCATGGTATCTTTAGGAATCTGTTTGTTTTTTATTTGCTCAAATTTCATTTGTATTCTTCTTGTTGCAGCATTCTTCTCAACCATTATCGACACAAAATGGAAACTCACCCAGTGGAACGGTGGTATAGCTGGCAGCAAAGCTTTTTCACAGTCAACTCCACTGACAGTTCCTGCTTCCTGTTTTCAGAGGCTTTACTTCTTGTCCTTGAGGCCTGGAGTTGGTCTGGCACAGTGTTACCACTGTTGTTATTACCACTGTCTCATTTTCATAACCATACAAACATAAAACACACAAACACAGCTTATGACAAATATACAAAGACGGTGACACAAGCCACACAAATGTAGATACTTATCTTCCATATCAGCTTCACCATACGTTCCGTTAACATTTTTTTTTTTTTGATGTAAAGGAGACTGGGACATTCCTTCTATCACCCCACCCCCTTTGCCAAAAGGAAAGGAAAGGGAGGGGAAAAAACACTGTAGATGCCACGGCCATTGTATCTTATTTATTTATTTTATCATTGAAACGGTAGTTATTTATATTGTACATATTCAAAATATTCTATAAAGGCAGAGGACAAATGTATTGAAATAACAAACTCAAATAATTAATATATGAAAATCCTATATTGTACATAGTTATGTTTGAATGTTATGTTTGTGAAACGTAGGGGATCTAAAGATTTAGCGTTTCTGTATGCTAGTGCTCCCTATGCTGTTCTGGCCAACGATTGGGATTTGATGAAGTAGCTGCATTCCTTCTAACCTATACGGGTCTTCTGACTCTTACAGAACATTGTCCTTGAAAGAATTACACGTTCAACAAGGTAGACATACAGAGCTAAAATGCTACTAGCTTACGTTTGGTAATGACTCAAAGCAAAAATGTGACATTTTTACAAGCTTTCTCAAATCTAAGCTTTCTCAATAATGCTGACTACAGTTATTGAAATGCTGGTAGGATGAAAATAAAATCAGTTTTTTCCATCAGTGAATTAAACTAGGCTTCGCAAATTAAGCCAATTTGCTGGCTAATTAAGAAAGATACTTGTCACTGTAGTTCAGTAACATATATAACTGTTGTAGCATCTAGTAGGCAGCATTTTTATTACCTGCTATGCCTCTTGCAATATTTTGCACAAATTAAGAGTTTTCAGTTATAGCCTATTAGACAAGCACAGATGGTTCTCCAGAAGATTGAACGTTTGAGCTAGCAAGTTTTTTTTTTTTTTTGGGGGGGGGGGGGGGGGGAACAGAATGTTTCAAATAATTTGAGGAATGTATAGCTATTTTGCTGTCTAACTAAATTTGGATTAATGTGACACTGACTGTGGTGGTTTTCCTGTTATCATTCATATAAAATTTGTTTTTTTTTTTGAGTGCCCCTGAGCTCCACTGTTGAGAACTTGCTGTCTTGGTTATGTTTGTATTGTTTTAGTATAACGGTAACGTTTACATGTTGATGTTTAAGGTATTGAAGTAGCTCTATTCATTATTATAAGGTTTTGCTTAACACTTTTTCATCGCATGACTGAAGAAGCTTCGCTTCTTAGCCACATTCAGTATCTTAGCTTAGTTAGTCAACAGATCTGCTCTGAAGGGAGGACCACCACAGTCACCAAAACAGCTGCTGAGCTAGGTTATGTGATTTATGAGCAAAGATTTCCAAAACACTGTCAAAAAAAGATCAACAATTAGCTTGCTCTTTAACAATCCTTCATCAACTTCAGTTTTTTTTGCCTTGTGTGTTGTCCGATATGTTAATATTGATTGTATAGTGGGAACCAATTAAACAGGAAGAAGCTTGACAATGACGGAGAGCGGAATGTGGATGAAATGATTTGCTTTTAAGTTTTATGTACGCAGTGTATCCTTTAGCATACTAACTAGCTAACAGTGAAGTAAGTAAGCTCCATCAGCTTTGCTCTTTAGATTTGTGAACCGATTTGTCCTCATTTTGACTGAACTCCTTTAGCAGACTTCATGCGTTTTGCCGAAAGGGTAGTCGTCTTTTCCTACCCCAATAAAAACGCCAATCAGCATATTAATATCAGTATATGAAATGATTGACAATCACATACATGATTTGAACTAACGCAGCTGAAAGCCCTGCCCCTTCCTGTCCCCCTCTCAAATTCGTAATATTTTAGCTTCCGGCTCTTTTCAACTCAACTAGAATTTACTGGAATGTTCTGCCTGAAAGACACAACACACAATCATTTATGAGATCGAGCAACCTAGGTTGTTTGGCTTCGCTAAGGATATATAAGTAGAGTTATTAGGAGTATACTGAAAAGAATTCATTGTTGCATATGTGGGACCATTTCACCCTTTTGTTTGTCAATAAATGCTAGACAAGCGATTTGTGAAAGCAAAAGTCTTGAAAAATGTACTTTTTGGGCTGTTCTTCTGTTTATGCCATTTTTACTCCGTACGCATTCCACAGACAACGCAATATTTCACTTCAGGGTAGCGTTTGAAACATTTTAGCTTGAGGAAGTTACTTTGAGTCGATTCCTCATTTACAAACTTTGCTCAGACAAACGATAACTAAGTGGCCCTTGAGACGACAACATAAAGTGGTGTCGACGATGACGTGTTTAAAGGCAGAGTTTTAATGCAGGATTATAATTATTTTATTATTTTGTTGTCCAAGCTACGTTTAGCTACTGAACAATGCGTATGTTTTTCCCCCGTCTCTGTTATCATTCCTACCTACGGAATAGATTTGTTTTTTCCAGTGTAAACACGTTTTAATCTTTGAGTTACATTCTGTGCTTTTTTTTATTACTTTTTCCCCAATTAAAATTTTTTTAACAGTTGGTTTTAATTTTTCTTCACACTACAGAAATGATCTTTAATAGCAGAGTTGCACTTATCTGTTCGGTATGCTTTGATTTTGTTTGAGTATAATTTTATCAGCCAGTTGCAAACTTGAGAGAGATATATACTGTATATATCTCTTTCGGACACCTTTGGTTTGACTTACTGCTTAACATAAATTTCTGGTTTAACTTGCTCAGTGTAATAGTTTTGTAATGATAACTAGCTGCCTAAACAACAGCACTGCTCTATTCATGATAGCTCGTTACACTTCCAGGCTAGCTAGTGTTTGGCCCATTTGTTTAGCTAGTGTTTTAAAAGCCATTAAATTAGCTAGTCTACTATCATTAGGATACCTGTTGTAAACCAGATATTCTAAGATAAACCAGTATTTTGTGTTAAGTTAATGGTGATGTCATGAAATTTGCTCCACAATTCTCTTTATCGAAAAAATTCATTCAGTGCATTCGTATTTTCTGACATGGCAGCGGACCTTGTTGAGTGTTTGAGCAAAACACAACAAATGCTATTGCCTGAGCAGAAAAAAAAACCCTGGAAGTAAGTATTTACCACCATTTCAAGCCATCTCTGTACACTTGGAAGACTGTCTTGCAGGAGCTGGCACGTTCTTCAACGTTGCTTATATTTCAGCGCGACTTCCATAAGCATGTTTATTTCCCAGTATGTGTGCATTTAACACAGTTACATGGTAATGCCTGAGACCAACCAAGTGGCAATCAACATCACAATATCAAGTTTGTATATGGATCTGATATTAAAACTCTTAAATCATGTGTCTCCTGTGTTAATCTTTTGTTTTGGTCTAATCCTGAGTGACGAACATCAAGCAAAGGATTGGAGATGACTTGATTTGGCTATCAGATAATCTGAAATATTTTCTCAATAGCCTTAAA
>NC_062528.1:2252768-2262768 GCF_022655615.1 Tachysurus fulvidraco | reverse complement strand
TCTGGTTGTTGTTCTTTGGACTCTGTGTTGCCTCCAGCTCAGTTATTTTGAACAGCAGTATAACAGGGTGTGTGTTTGTGTGTGTCGTTTGTGATGATTTGAAACAAGTGGGTGGACTTTACTGAACCTTACATAATCAAATTGTCTGGTTCTGGTTGATTGATAGATGGGTTGTTTGTTAAATCCAGACACCATGTGATGAGAAACACTATTCAAGAGTGAAGTGTGTGTGTGTTTCTTTAACTAGACTAAATCACTTAAACCAAAATAGATAATAAATCTCTCTGTGTCTCTCTCTCTGTCTCTCTCTCTGTGTGTGTCTCTCTGTCTCTGTCTCTGTCTCTCTCTCTCTCTCTCTCTCTCTCTCTCTCTCTCTCTCTCTCTCTCACTGCCTGCCTGTCTCTTTGTCTGTTCTCTCTCTCTCTCTTTCTCTCTCTCTCTCTCTCGCTCTCTTTTTCATCTGTGTTTCTCTCTCTCTCCTGCTAAATAAATAAATGTCGGCACTTGAATGCAGCTTAACCCATAGCTACAGATATCATAGCTAATGTCACAGTTTATTTCATTTATCATATATCTAGTTTCTGAAAGTCATATTATAACGCTGTGTGATTTGTCTGATAGGTTCGACTCAGGTAAGGACGGCTACATCGATCTGATGGAGCTGAAGATGATGATGGAGAAGCTCGGTGCTCCTCAGACTCACATCGGCCTGAAGAACATGATCCGTGAGGTGGACGAAGACTATGACGGCAAGCTCAGCTATCGAGAGGTAGGGGGTATGAGTAGGCTTTAGTCTGAATTAGATTCAAATTCAAATCGATTCCTTCCGCTTGGTTTAGATGAACAGTGCATGTAATTAAATGAACTGAGGTTAAAAACGATAAGTGAAGGGATGTTAATGACTAAATGTCTTTGTGAAACTGTAAATCTCAAAAAGCACCTGAACATGGCTGGAGATGGTTCAAAATAATTGGATAGATGTTTATTTAAATTAGTTTAAAATGCTAATTTCTCATTATAATGTCCCTCCAAATCTACAGTACTCGTGGCTCAAAATACAAAGTACTGTAGCTCACTTTAGCAGCTGGAATCTACAAAACAACTACAGCAGCAGGTTTGATTCACTTGAGTCAATTTAGAGCTGAGATTTTCTTCTCACTGAAAATGATTCGCACTAGAATCGACTCCGGAAAGATCCGAGACCACCTCGCTCTGCACCCTCGAAGGTTTCAGCTGTCTACTGAGGAGGTTGAGCACACCGAGGTTCAGTTCAAACAGATGCTGAGTAAAAGGGAGTGAGAGTGTGCGCGCGTGAGAGAGAGAGTGTGTGCGCGCGCGCGTGAGAGAGAGAGTGTGTGCGCGCGCGCGTGAGAGAGCGAGTGTGCGCGCGCGTGAGAGAGAGAGTGCGCGCGCGCGTGAGAGAGAGTGTGCGCGCGCGTGAGAGAGAGCGTGTGCGCGCGCGTGAGAGAGAGAGAGCGTGTGCGCGCGCGTGAGAGAGAGAGAGCGTGTGCGCGCGCGTGAGAGAGAGAGAGCGTGTGCGCGCGTGAGAGAGAGAGAGCGTGTGCGCGCGCGTGAGAGAGTGTGTGTGCGCGCGCGTGAGAGAGAGTGTGTGTGCGCGCGCGTGAGAGAGAGTGTGTGCGCGCGCGTGAGAGAGAGTGTGTGTGTGTGCGCGCGCGTGAGAGAGTGTGTGTGTGTGTGTGTGTGTGTGTGTGTGTGTGTGTGTGTGTGTGTGCGCGCGTGAGAGAGAGTGTGTGTGCGCGCGTGAGAGAGAGAGAGTGTGTGTGTGTGTGTGCGCGCGTGAGAAATTTAGCTGATGATTCAAATGCATGTTTTGGGGGTCACCAGGTAACACTCAGCCGTGAACACGCGCACACGCACACACACAGACACTTAGACAGGTGATAAGGGCAGCTGTGTGTGGAACACAGTGGCTCTGTTGTGTGTCGGTCTCCGCTCAGTTTCTCCAGTGACTGAGGCATTCCATATGGATAAGATTACACGCACACACGCGCGCACAAACACACACACACACACACACGCACACACACACACACACACACACACACACACACACACACACACACACACACACACACACACACACACACACACAGTGTCTCTCTCTCTTTATCTAAGATCACCATGAAATCAGCATTCACATTTAAGCTGGCCCGTTTGACCCAATTCTCCTCTCGCTGTCTGTCTGTCTGTCTGATTGTTTACGGTCATCTGAGTTCAATAAGAAATAAAACATAAAAGCTTTTCATTTTTTCCAAGTCCTCCATCCTGAAGATTCTTCCATGGTTTGTAAAAGTTAATTATAGCCTTACCTCGGACACCAGAGACTCCATGAATGCTTTACAGAAACATTCACTGTTGCACTGTTTGTTTTTCCTTTTTTTTGTGTGTAAATAACACGTTTATTTAGAGCGATTCATTAGGCTTAGCGTTTGATTCACAGCAACGGATCAATGAATCAACATCAGTCTCCATCAACATGAAATTGGAGTCCATATGAAAATAACCAGATAAACAAAGCAAATCTCTATCTATCTATCTATCTATCTATCTATCTATCTATCTATCTATCTATCTCTCTCTCTCTCTCTCTCTCTCTCTCTCTCTCTCTCTCTCTCTCTCTCTCTCTCTCTCTCTCTCTCTCTCAGTTTCTCCTGATCTTTAGGAGAGCCGCGGCAGGGGAGCTGAAGGATGATGACCCTCTTATGGCACTGGCTCGTCTCTCAGAGATCAATGTGTCAAATGAAGGCGTGAAGGGAGCATGCGACTTCTTTGAGGCCAAGGTGTGAGAGTTTGTGTGTCTCCATCAAATGGCAGTTTTTGTGAGTGCATATATACATGTGCACACACATAAGGGTATATGGTTTGTGTTATAGTGTGTGTGTGTGTGTGTGTGTGTGTGTGTGTGTGTGTGTGTGTGTGTGTGTGTGTGTGTGTGTGTTACAGGCTCAGGTGCTGTCAGTACGTAGTAAGTTTGAGGCAGAGCTCCGGGAGGAGAAAGAGGAGAAGCAGAGGATGGAGGAGGAGAGGAAACAACGACGGGCTGCTTTTAAAGAGCTGCAATCTGCGTTCTGCTCCTGAATACACACACACGTGCGCACACACACACACACACACACACACACACACACACACACACACACACACACACACACACACAGACACATAAACACACACATAATGTACCTCCTACTGATGAATACAGAAGCACAGCTGTAAAGCCTCACTGTAACAGTAGCTAAAGTAGCTCACACATTCACACACACACACACACTCACTCTCTCTCTCTCTCTCTCTCTCTCTCTCTCTCTCTCTCACATACACACACACACACACACACACACACACACTCACAGCTTTAACCGTGTGTGCTTCCTATTTTACTCCGACTAGCTCTATTTTTTGAAAGAATGTTTAAGAGAATACTTTAGTAAATAACACTAATGAATAACAAATACATAAATAAATATATACACAGAGATGTAAAGTATGAATATTTAAGTGAGCTGCATGATGAACCACATGACATCAGGTTTAGAAATGAAGGGAAATTTGTTGTCACTATGAATTTTTTATTATTTTTTTCAGAAAGTTTTTTTTTTCAATCATGACCATCTTTCTTATTGTAACTTATTTTTTAATCTTAATTTTAATGTGCTTTTTTTTTTACATTAGCATATGTGTCAAATTCCATTAATAATAAATATAATAATATAAATGCAACAGAATAAGGGATTTATTGTAATGATCACATCCTCCTGAACACATACACACACAAACTCCTACTGAACACACACACACACACACACACACACACACACTCGTCCTGAACACATATACACACAAACTCCTACTGAACACATACGTGTATTATTCAATTCAAGCCATAATCTCAAAAAGTGTATTACATAGATTATTTTTTTAAATGTTAAAATTTTTTGGTGGGTGGAGCTTTGTGTATATCGGCGGAAATGTGGGCGGGCTTAATGAGTATAAAAAAAAAGCCCCACTTTAGAACCTAGGGGCCTTTTTACACCTGGACACTTGGTGTGTTTTCTCTGATCTGATAGCTGTCTGATTTATTAAAACTGTCCCATTTACATCAGGCCACATAAACGCGTCTCGGCGAATCGGATATCAATCCGATCTTTCTACTCCCGCCCAAAATGCAAATATATTTTACTCATTTCCGGGGTAATTGAAATGGAACACGCTTTGGTGTATGCGGTTGCTACAAAAAACAGCATTTACTGTTTGCTGCATTTTCGCTGGCAGCAGCAGTGCATTTTAAGACCCAACGAGACACCTGGGTGAAAGATCGGAGCCAGCACTGGTTAGAAAACATTTGTTTCTGGCGCGATGGACGACTTGTGAGTCACCTGCGAGTGACGTACTTCATTTAGGAGGAGTATAGCGCTGACGTATGTGGCTTGAACAACCACATTAATTTACACCTGTCCAGTTTAATCTGAAACGCGTCCCAGACCACCTCCTGAAGGGGTTTGAACTATCGGATTTATATCCGTCTCGAAACCGTCTCGGAGGGCATTTACACCCCTTAAAAAACATAAAAAACCCCTTAGAGACCTACTTCTCCACTAAAACACATTTAACAATAATTGTGCCACAAGGTGGCAGCAGTGAGCCGAATAACATGTCCCGTATCTACCGTGATAATAACTTTAATCATTGACAGGAATTATTATTATTTGTAATTACGCAAAACTAAAATGTGGGTAAATGAAGCAAATATTGCAGTGTAGCAAATTTATAAAGTCACCCGATCCTGTCTGATGGGTCAAGGAACAAAATACCAAAAAATTGATTTATACTTATTAAGATATTATTTTCAGACAAAAACTGACACTTGTACAGATCACACTTGGCTAGCATGATGTATCATGACACACAGTTAATTGTGTGTAACGTTTAGATCGTATGATTAGAAACACGACTCAAAATACGATAAAACTATATTATTATGGTATTATGGAAAGCCAATGAGGTCTGAGGGTAGGAAGATTTACTCTCCGATATGTCTGATGAACGGTGGAGTGATGTATTATGGGAGGCCACTAAGGCCAGAAATTCATGACATTGTTTGGAAACATTATACTAAGCTGACATGGATGAAGATGATGCCACATGACCAAATATGCTACGTATATAAGTACAGATATCTTTGTGGTGTCTTATGGACATCTAATGGGAACAAAATAAAATATTACATTTCTATTTTACATTTGGTGTTAATACAAATAAAACAAAAAGTTATTAAAATGATTTTTTAAGAATATTATTTTAATTAATCTTTCTTGTTATATGTTACAAAATGATGGTAATTCTTTCACAGGTCACAGGCCCTTCCACACAGTTTAATGTACAAACAGTAGTCAGTGTTTAAAAATGTCTCTTAGGGATCGTAAAGTTTTACACACAAAAACAAATCTGATTTCTGATTTACAGTATATATTAGATTGATTATTTAAAAAGGAATACAATAACTAACGCTTTACCTCTGCTCATAAAAATCCTTCAGAGCAAAGACTCAGAGAAGATTACTTTAATAATGCAGAGTTTTATCTAGGTTTTAATAGGAATGTAAAAACTGTAATATACAGTGTGCGACTATCAGTATAATCATGCAGATCTTTGCTCGATCGATTGCTCGTCCTTCATGTGGGAAAATAAAAATATCTCGTGACAAAAAAAACAAAACTTTCCAGGCTTTGCCACTTGATAAAATGGGATTTTTAAAAAAAGAATTGAATACAATGTTCTTAGCTTATATGTTAATATTTCTTTACATTAACACTTTTGGATTGTCTATACTTATTTACTTTTTGGAAGACTTTAAATAATTACTCAGAACTAAATATGTTGCGTATGTTTTGTTCAGATTTTACAGAAAACAAACAAATGCGTTCCCATTCCCTCAAGTGGCTAGCTAGTCTGCCTGTTTCCAAGCTTTAATATTTGAATGCTGTTTTGCTAATTTGTACCACAATCACCTGGCACATTTATTAGCCTGTAAGCAGTAGTATTGTTTAGCTATCAGCAGTGTACTCTAAAATCATCACTTATTAATTGTTAATTCTCAAAACTTCACACAAAAGTTCATCCCCGTTTCTTGCTGTTCCTTCGTTTTAAAGTCCGGAAGGTGTGATTCAGATTCAGAAGAACAATGTTGTTCAAATTCAGTCCTTGAAGGTGAGAAATATGAGTTTTTTTCTATTCTGAATCTCGATTTCATGAAGGAGCTTATTTTCAAAGTTGACCTGGGCATTTCAGAGAAGAGAAAACACAAAATGTTATAGTTTCTGGCTGAAGCCCAGGAGTAGATCTGAGGCATCACTCTGGACTGTGGTGTTGAAATAAAAATCTTGTGGTTTCGCAGTGTATCTTAATCACAGTGATTGTTATTTAGAAAAACAATCATGAAACGCTGTAAATGGTTGGCTACATAGGATTTAGCTTGTATTTAAGCTTGCTGGTTGCTTCCATACTCCAGCATGATTTGCATCCTCATAGCAATTTTGTGTCTATCAATTAGCATAGAATTACTCTACTGAGTGAAATAATATTTGTTTTTCAAATGATGTTTTGAAATGTTATTAAAATCCAATCAGATATTAGCTAGTGATTAACAACTAGACAGGTACTAGCTAGTGATTAGCATCTGACCAATTTCTATGTAGTGATTAGCATTAATGGAATAAAATGTAAAAGTTATCTGAAAGTTGTTCTCAAGTGAAATGTACTTTTATGTGCACAGAGTGGATGAGGAAAAATGTAGGACACACACACAAACACTCACACACAGCTATTCCATTGCATCGTTACCGTCTCCATTGACCTGTACCACACACTCCTTGTCCCGAGAGTTGCTGTAATTGTTGGGTCCCATAAGTGGGCATATGTGCGTGTCGAAATAGCGCATGGCCTTATTGCTGTTTCGCCATTCTTCATGCAGGACAGCCTTGGTGAAACGGCGGCCATATTGGATCTCATCAGCCAAGTAGGACGTCCTCTTTTGGTAGGCGGATCCAGTGCCCTCTTGGGAAGCGGAAAGAAACACCACTAGCTCGAACTGCGACTGGCCTGAAGGGGGCATGGCACGATTCAAGGGGCTGTCTGGAGTCAAGGTGTGAAGAAAGGTCAAAGGTGACAGGAAGAGGGGACAAGGCCTCGAGCCCAAGCCATCCAACAGGAAATCCAGGGCGGTTTGGCGGATTGTGTGGTCGACCTGTTCCTCATACAGCACAGCACTCACACACACGTCAACCAGCGGCCTTGAGAGCAGGTTGCACACACGGAACATTAGACAACGCTGACCTTCAACCTCACACACCACGGCTTTAGGACTGAACAAGATTCCACTGCAGCGCTTCTGTGGACGGGAGAATTTAGCCACAAATGCACCTGAGAGAGAGAGAGAGAGAGAGAGAGAGAGAGAGAGAGAGAGAGAGAGAGAGAGAGAGAGAGAGAGAGAGAGAGAGAGAGAGAGAGAGAGAGAAGGAAAACAAAGAAACAGGGATTAGATTTAAGTTTTTAAATCTAAGTTTCACAAGGATCACCTTTTCTACCAAGCAATCACGTAGTGCACTTAACATCTACTGAACACCAGTTTTGTTTAAGATGTGTTTAAGATCTAGATCTGAGGTGAACCACCAGACTGGTTTGAGCTTCGGTAAAGAACTTGAATTGTAAATTAACAAAATTTCCCCAAATTTATTCTGTTATTATCTAGCGATATAGAATTTAAAATATTTGATCATTATTCAATGATCTGGACTCCTAATGTCACCAGACCCAATGTTTACAATCTAAATTCTACGCATTAGCTATACATATTACTATAAGTTTTAATTTGATAAATAATCGAAATTATTGGCAGTGACAATAGTTATAAGAGCCAAAGAAAAGCAATTAAAATAAATGAATCAACTAATCAACCAAACAAATTAATAAATTAAATAAAACAATGATTATTATTATAACAATAATTATTATTGTTCTAGACTTAGTTAAAGATCTATGGTCAGTATTACAGTGAGTTAAAGTTATTAAATTATTTCTATTTTTATTGTATAACATATTTATAAGACAGATTTTATATTTTGGGACAAAAACAACAACATTTCCACTTAAGTACAAATACATTCACTTTAATCCTGTCTAACCTAAATGTGATAAACAAAATGTTTATCTTCAGAACTAGTTTACTGAATATAAATTATACAATTTTACTTTAATACTTACCTAAAAATTAGTCCTTGATGAAAAAATCTAAATGTTAATCTTGTTTATAGAATATAATTTTTAAAAAGTACCGGTGATGAAGGCCTCAAGCATGAGCCCCAGCAGCATCTGCAGGGCAAGAAGGGCGATAGCGGTGGGGCAGTCTGCATTAGGGTACATGGTCCCATATCCGATGGTCAACTGGGTCTCCAGGGCAAACGAGAAGGCTGCTGGGAACCCTGTGACATATTTGACGCACAGCGTATGCCCGGGTGGTGGGTTGTCATGGTCAACATCCAAATCACCATTGGCTCGTGCCAAGACATACCACAGTACAGCAAAGAGAAGCCAGTGGAGAAGGAAGGAACCACAAAATGCCAACACCACCCAACGCCAACGCAGGGAAAGCCACGCCCCCCACATGTCTTTAAATGCCCCGATCCATGTTTCCCGTATACCGGAGGCAGGACTGCGCATAAGACTCCGCCCATCCTTACTGACCAATCTTTGCAGCTGAGATTTGGTTTTCATTAGTGGTAATGATGAGCTGCTGCTTGCCATGCCAAAAGGGAGGGTAGGGGGGTGATGAAGTTGTTGATTTGGACCTGAAAAATGCAAGAAAATAAGGTCAACATATAAGTCTAACCCTTTTTCAAATTCTTCTTCTGAGCTGCAGGGGGCAATCAAGATACATCTATGAACACAAAAATGTATATTTCTTCAAATATACTTGGTTACAGTGGCACACGGTGTGGGATAAATCAGGCAGTCAGGAAATGGGGAAAATGGGCAAGCGTAATGATCTAAGTGACTCTAACAAGAAACAAATTGGGATGTCTAGATGACTAGGTCAGAGCATCTGGTATTGTGGGTTGTTCCTTGCATGCAGTAGTTAGTACCTACCAAAAGTGTTTCAAAAATGGACAGCAGGTCAACCTGCGGACACAAATGCTAGGTAGACCGGTCCGACACCACAGAACAGCTACTGTACAAACTGGTACAAATAAACAGAAAGTGATAATGCTGGCTTTGATAAAAAGGAGACAGGACACACATTGCATGAACCTGCATAGCTGTAGAGCAGTCACGGTGCCAACGTTGACCCCTGACCACCATGGAAAGCACCTACTCAGGGTCTTTCAGTGATCGTTAGGCTGCGTCTGCAATAATTTGAGCAGTTCTTACCATTTGAAAGAGACACCAGACTGTCAAGATGTTTGTGAGAATGCTCTCGATAATACCTTGTAGAATTTCAGAAGGGCAGCCATGCCAAATTTCTTCAGCCTTCTCAGAAAGTACAGATATTGCTTTGACCTCCTTGTTTGTTGTGTTGCATTATAGGGCCAGGTGAGATCTTTGAATGAAAGACCTCTCCAGGGATTGTTGTTCTGGTACCACAGCAGGAGGCATGTGAAGAAAGTCTAAAGTTTAGGTCTTACACAGTCCTGAAGTGGACCTTGCGCTTACATTCCATACGGTGGAGGTGCGGTGGATGATTCGGTCTGACCGAGGTCTCCTGGATACAAAGTCCAGGACTTTAGTTTTTATACCAGGACTTGATGGAATTACTTGTAATTGAACTGAGCTGTAATCATTAAAACATACTCGCACACTAATTACTGAAATGTCTCTGGTGTTTGGTCTCAGGAGATAAATCAAAGAGACAGGAGACCTAAACACACCCTGACTTTGTCAGGACTGGCACAAATACACTGAAAGCACATTCTCCATGACCCCGAAC